>NC_092710.1:304868467-304875967 GCF_047496885.1 Scyliorhinus torazame
GCCACCCTAGCACCCTCGCCACTTCTTCTTTCCGGTTGTTTTCAATTTTTTCTCTCTCTTTTTCTACTTCTACTTCTACTTCTCCTCCTCTTTCTCTCCTTCTCCTGCTAATTCTAGCCTATATGCCTGATACTCGCTCCCCTTCATGCCGTCCCCACCTAGCTCTCTTTTTTCTTCTCCACCTCCCCAAGGAAAACTGCAAGCCCCGCCCACCTCACACCAGCCTGCCGCCTGCACGCTGCTGCCTTTCCACATTGCAACGCTGCGCACTTCTCTCAGCACAGCCAGCACAAGGGTCAGGCAGGCAATGCAAGCCAGCTCTCTCTTCCTTCGCTTTCCACACCAGCCCCAATGCCACAACTTGCATTCATGCGGCGCCTTCAGGCTAGGAGAGAGAACGTCCTGCCGACACACTGGCTTGCGGCCACACGGGCCAGCTGGCGTGCCCATCAAAGTGCAGCACGCCAAGGCACCCAACCGTGCTGCGTTGCAAAGGCCCGGCAAAGCTGCAGCAGCTGAATGGCCCGACCAAGCCGCCTGCCTGAGTTGAGCCCGCAGGCAAGTGTTGGGAGGAATGGCGAGGACGCAGAGAGCAGCAAAAGGTTGGCCTGCCTCTGGTGTGGAGAGTGCTTGGCGTGAGCAGTCTCTGCTGGCCGCAAAAGCCTACTGCACCTGGTATTCCCAGGCGGTCTCCCATCCAAGTACTAACCAGGCCTGAGTCTGCTTAGCTTCCGAGATCAGACGAGATCGGGCGTTTTCAGACTAGTATGGCCGTAGGCATCTGCAGCACCGTCTTCTCGCCTATTCAAGCTGGCCACCCTAGCACCCTCGCCACTTCTTCTTTCCGGTTGTTTTCAGTTTTTTCTCTCTCTTTTTCTACTTCTACTTCTACTTCTCCTCCTCTTTCTCTCCTTCTCCTGCTAATTCTAGCCTATATGCCTGATACTCGCTCCCCTTCATGCCATCCCCACCGAGCTCTCTTTTTTCTTCTCCACCTCCTCAAGGAAAACTGCAAGCCCCGCCTACCTCACACCAGCCTGCCGCCTGCACGCTGCTGCCTTTCCACATTGCAACGCTGCGCACTTCTCTCAGCACAGCCAGCACAAGGGTCAGGCAGGCAATGCAAGCCAGCTCTCTCTTCCTTCGCTTTCCACACCAGCCCCAATGCCACAACTTGCATTCATGCGGCGCCTTCAGGCTAGGAGAGAGAACGTCCTGCCGACACACTGGCTTGCGGCCACACGGGCCAGCTGGCGTGCCCATCAAAGTGCAGCACACCAAGGCACACAACCGTGCTGCGTTGCAAAGGCCCGGCAAAGCTGCAGCAGCTGAATGGCCCGACCAAGCCACCTGCCTGAGTTGAGCCCGCAGGCAAGTGTTGGGAGGAATGGCGAGGACGCAGAGAGCAGCAAAAGGTTGGCCTGCCTCTGGTGTGGAGAGTGCTTGGCGTGAGCAGTCACTGCTGGCCGCAAAAGCCTACTGCACCTGGTATTCCCAGGCGGTCTCCCATCCAAGTACTAACCAGGCCTGAGTCTGCTTAGCTTCCGAGATCAGACGAGATCGGGCGTTTTCAGACTAGTATGGCAGTAGGCATCTGCAGCACCGTCTTCTCGCCTATTCAAGCTGGCCACCCTAGCACCCTCGCCACTTCTTCTTTCCGGTTGTTTTCAGTTTTTTCTCTCTCTTTTTCTACTTCTACTTCTACTTCTCCTCCTCTTTCTCTCCTTCTCCTGCTAATTCTAGCCTATATGCCTGATACTCGCTCCCCTTCATGCCATCCCCACCGAGCTCTCTTTTTTCTTCTCCACCTCCTCAAGGAAAACTGCAAGCCCCGCCTACCTCACACCAGCCTGCCGCCTGCACGCTGCTGCCTTTCCACATTGCAACGCTGCGCACTTCTCTCAGCACAGCCAGCACAAGGGTCAGGCAGGCAATGCAAGCCAGCTCTCTCTTCCTTCGCTTTCCACACCAGCCCCAATGCCACAACTTGCATTCATGCGGCGCCTTCAGGCTAGGAGAGAGAACGTCCTGCCGACACACTGGCTTGCGGCCACACGGGCCAGCTGGCGTGCCCATCAAAGTGCAGCACGCCAAGGCACACAACCGTGCTGCGTTGCAAAGGCCCGGCAAAGCTGCAGCAGCTGAATGGCCCGACCAAGCCGCCTGCCTGAGTTGAGCCCGCAGGCAAGTGTTGGGAGGAATGGCGAGGACGCAGAGAGCAGCAAAAGGTTGGCCTGCCTCTGGTGTGGAGAGTGCTTGGCGTGAGCAGTCACTGCTGGCCGCAAAAGCCTACTGCACCTGGTATTCCCAGGCGGTCTCCCATCCAAGTACTAACCAGGCCTGAGTCTGCTTAGCTTCCGAGATCAGACGAGATCGGGCGTTTTCAGACTAGTATGGCCGTAGGCATCTGCAGCACCGTCTTCTCGCCTATTCAAGCTGGCCACCCTAGCACCCTCGCCACTTCTTCTTTCCGGTTGTTTTCAATTTTTTCTCTCTCTTTTTCTACTTCTACTTCTACTTCTCCTCCTCTTTCTCTCCTTCTCCTGCTAATTCTAGCCTATATGCCTGATACTCGCTCCCCTTCATGCCGTCCCCACCTAGCTCTCTTTTTTCTTCTCCACCTCCCCAAGGAAAACTGCAAGCCCCGCCCACCTCACACCAGCCTGCCGCCTGCACGCTGCTGCCTTTCCACATTGCAACGCTGCGCACTTCTCTCAGCACAGCCAGCACAAGGGTCAGGCAGGCAATGCAAGCCAGCTCTCTCTTCCTTCGCTTTCCACACCAGCCCCAATGCCACAACTTGCATTCATGCGGCGCCTTCAGGCTAGGAGAGAGAACGTCCTGCCGACACACTGGCTTGCGGCCACACGGGCCAGCTGGCGTGCCCATCAAAGTGCAGCACGCCAAGGCACACAACCGTGCTGCGTTGCAAAGGCCCGGCAAAGCTGCAGCAGCTGAATGGCCCGACCAAGCCGCCTGCCTGAGTTGAGCCCGCAGGCAAGTGTTGGGAGGAATGGCGAGGACGCAGAGAGCAGCAAAAGGTTGGCCTGCCTCTGGTGTGGAGAGTGCTTGGCGTGAGCAGTCACTGCTGGCCGCAAAAGCCTACTGCACCTGGTATTCCCAGGCGGTCTCCCATCCAAGTACTAACCAGGCCTGAGTCTGCTTAGCTTCCGAGATCAGACGAGATCGGGCGTTTTCAGACTAGTATGGCCGTAGGCATCTGCAGCACCGTCTTCTCGCCTATTCAAGCTGGCCACCCTAGCACCCTCGCCACTTCTTCTTTCCGGTTGTTTTCAATTTTTTCTCTCTCTTTTTCTACTTCTACTTCTACTTCTCCTCCTCTTTCTCTCCTTCTCCTGCTAATTCTAGCCTATATGCCTGATACTCGCTCCCCTTCATGCCGTCCCCACCTAGCTCTCTTTTTTCTTCTCCACCTCCCCAAGGAAAACTGCAAGCCCCGCCCACCTCACACCAGCCTGCCGCCTGCACGCTGCTGCCTTTCCACATTGCAACGCTGCACACTTCTCTCAGCACAGCCAGCACAAGGGTCAGGCAGGCAATGCAAGCCAGCTCTCTCTTCCTTCGCTTTCCACACCAGCCCCAATGCCACAACTTGCATTCATGCGGCGCCTTCAGGCTAGGAGAACGTCCTGCCGACACACTGGCTTGCGGCCACACGGGCCAGCTGGCGGGCCCATCAAAGTGCAGCACGCCAAGGCACCCAACCGTGCTGCGTTGCAAAGGCCCGGCAAAGCTGCAGCAGCTGAATGGCCCGACCAAGCCGCCTGCCTGAGTTGAGCCCGCAGGCAAGTGTTGGGAGGAATGGCGAGGACGCAGAGAGCAGCAAAAGGTTGGCCTGCCTCTGGTGTGGAGAGTGCTTGGCGTGAGCAGTCTCTGCTGGCCGCAAAAGCCTACTGCACCTGGTATTCCCAGGCGGTCTCCCATCCAAGTACTAACCAGGCCTGAGTCTGCTTAGCTTCCGAGATCAGACGAGATCGGGCGTTTTCAGACTAGTATGGCCGTAGGCATCTGCAGCACCGTCTTCTCGCCTATTCAAGCTGGCCACCCTAGCACCCTCGCCACTTCTTCTTTCCGGTTGTTTTCAATTTTTTCTCTCTCTTTTTCTACTTCTACTTCTACTTCTCCTCCTCTTTCTCTCCTTCTCCTGCTAATTCTAGCCTATATGCCTGATACTCGCTCCCCTTCATGCCGTCCCCACCTAGCTCTCTTTTTTCTTCTCCACCTCCCCAAGGAAAACTGCAAGCCCCGCCCACCTCACACCAGCCTGCCGCCTGCACGCTGCTGCCTTTCCACATTGCAACGCTGCGCACTTCTCTCAGCACAGCCAGCACAAGGGTCAGGCAGGCAATGCAAGCCAGCTCTCTCTTCCTTCGCTTTCCACACCAGCCCCAATGCCACAACTTGCATTCATGCGGCGCCTTCAGGCTAGGAGAGAGAACGTCCTGCCGACACACTGGCTTGCGGCCACACGGGCCAGCTGGCGTGCCCATCAAAGTGCAGCACGCCAAGGCACACAACCGTGCTGCGTTGCAAAGGCCCGGCAAAGCTGCAGCAGCTGAATGGCCCGACCAAGCCGCCTGCCTGAGTTGAGCCCGCAGGCAAGTGTTGGGAGGAATGGCGAGGACGCAGAGAGCAGCAAAAGGTTGGCCTGCCTCTGGTGTGGAGAGTGCTTGGCGTGAGCAGTCTCTGCTGGCCGCAAAAGCCTACTGCACCTGGTATTCCCAGGCGGTCTCCCATCCAAGTACTAACCAGGCCTGAGTCTGCTTAGCTTCCGAGATCAGACGAGATCGGGCGTTTTCAGACTAGTATGGCCGTAGGCATCTGCAGCACCGTCTTCTCGCCTATTCAAGCTGGCCACCCTAGCACCCTCGCCACTTCTTCTTTCCGGTTGTTTTCAGTTTTTTCTCTTCTTTTTCTACTTCTACTTCTACTTCTCCTCCTCTTTCTCTCCTTCTCCTGCTAATTCTAGCCTATATGCCTGATACTCGCTCCCCTTCATGCCATCCCCACCGAGCTCTCTTTTTTCTTCTCCACCTCCTCAAGGAAAACTGCAAGCCCCGCCTACCTCACACCAGCCTGCCGCCTGCACGCTGCTGCCTTTCCACATTGCAACGCTGCGCACTTCTCTCAGCACAGCCAGCACAAGGGTCAGGCAGGCAATGCAAGCCAGCTCTCTCTTCCTTCGCTTTCCACACCAGCCCCAATGCCACAACTTGCATTCATGCGGCGCCTTCAGGCTAGGAGAGAGAACGTCCTGCCGACACACTGGCTTGCGGCCACACGGGCCAGCTGGCGTGCCCATCAAAGTGCAGCACGCCAAGGCACACAACCGTGCTGCGTTGCAAAGGCCCGGCAAAGCTGCAGCAGCTGAATGGCCCGACCAAGCCGCCTGCCTGAGTTGAGCCCGCAGGCAAGTGTTGGGAGGAATGGCGAGGACGCAGAGAGCAGCAAAAGGTTGGCCTGCCTCTGGTGTGGAGAGTGCTTGGCGTGAGCAGTCACTGCTGGCCGCAAAAGCCTACTGCACCTGGTATTCCCAGGCGGTCTCCCATCCAAGTACTAACCAGGCCTGAGTCTGCTTAGCTTCCGAGATCAGACGAGATCGGGCGTTTTCAGACTAGTATGGCCGTAGGCATCTGCAGCACCGTCTTCTCGCCTATTCAAGCTGGCCACCCTAGCACCCTCGCCACTTCTTCTTTCCGGTTGTTTTCAGTTTTTTCTCTCTCTTTTTCTACTTGTACTTCTACTTCTCCTCCTCTTTCTCTCCTTCTCCTGCTAATTCTAGCCTATATGCCTGATACTCGCTCCCCTTCATGCCATCCCCACCGAGCTCTCTTTTTTCTTCTCCACCTCCTCAAGGAAAACTGCAAGCCCCGCCTACCTCACACCAGCCTGCCGCCTGCACGCTGCTGCCTTTCCACATTGCAACGCTGCGCACTTCTCTCAGCACAGCCAGCACAAGGGTCAGGCAGGCAATGCAAGCCAGCTCTCTCTTCCTTCGCTTTCCACACCAGCCCCAATGCCACAACTTGCATTCATGCGGCGCCTTCAGGCTAGGAGAGAGAACGTCCTGCCGACACACTGGCTTGCGGCCACACGGGCCAGCTGGCGTGCCCATCAAAGTGCAGCACGCCAAGGCACACAACCGTGCTGCGTTGCAAAGGCCCGGCAAAGCTGCAGCAGCTGAATGGCCCGACCAAGCCGCCTGCCTGAGTTGAGCCCGCAGGCAAGTGTTGGGAGGAATGGCGAGGACGCAGAGAGCAGCAAAAGGTTGGCCTGCCTCTGGTGTGGAGAGTGCTTGGCGTGAGCAGTCACTGCTGGCCGCAAAAGCCTACTGCACCTGGTATTCCCAGGCGGTCTCCCATCCAAGTACTAACCAGGCCTGAGTCTGCTTAGCTTCCGAGATCAGACGAGATCGGGCCTTTTCAGACTAGTATGGCCGTAGGCATCTGCAGCACCGTCTTCTCGCCTATTCAAGCTGGCCACCCTAGCACCCTCGCCACTTCTTCTTTCCGGTTGTTTTCAATTTTTTCTCTCTCTTTTTCTACTTCTACTTCTACTTCTCCTCCTCTTTCTCTCCTTCTCCTGCTAATTCTAGCCTATATGCCTGATACTCGCTCCCCTTCATGCCGTCCCCACCTAGCTCTCTTTTTTCTTCTCCACCTCCCCAAGGAAAACTGCAAGCCCCGCCCACCTCACACCAGCCTGCCGCCTGCACGCTGCTGCCTTTCCACATTGCAACGCTGCGCACTTCTCTCAGCACAGCCAGCACAAGGGTCAGGCAGGCAATGCAAGCCAGCTCTCTCTTCCTTCGCTTTCCACACCAGCCCCAATGCCACAACTTGCATTCATGCGGCGCCTTCAGGCTAGGAGAGAGAACGTCCTGCCGACACACTGGCTTGCGGCCACACGGGCCAGCTGGCGTGCCCATCAAAGTGCAGCACGCCAAGGCACACAACCGTGCTGCGTTGCAAAGGCCCGGCAAAGCTGCAGCAGCTGAATGGCCCGACCAAGCCGCCTGCCTGAGTTGAGCCCGCAGGCAAGTGTTGGGAGGAATGGCGAGGACGCAGAGAGCAGCAAAAGGTTGGCCTGCCTCTGGTGTGGAGAGTGCTTGGCGTGAGCAGTCTCTGCTGGCCGCAAAAGCCTACTGCACCTGGTATTCCCAGGCGGTCTCCCATCCAAGTACTAACCAGGCCTGAGTCTGCTTAGCTTCCGAGATCAGACGAGATCTGGCGTTTTCAGACTAGTATGGCCGTAGGCATCTGCAGCACCGTCTTCTCGCCTATTCAAGCTGGCCACCCTAGCACCCTCGCCACTTCTTCTTTCCGGTTGTTTTCAGTTTTTTCTCTCTCTTTTTCTACTTCTACTTCTACTTCTCCTCCTCTTTCTCTCCTTCTCCTGCTAATTCTAGCCTATATGCCTGATACTCGCTCCCCTTCATGCCATCCCCACCGAGCTCTCTTTTTTCTTCTCCACCTCCTC
>NC_092710.1:304893467-304898467 GCF_047496885.1 Scyliorhinus torazame
GCAAAAGCCTACTGCACCTGGTATTCCCAGGCGGTCTCCCATCCAAGTACTAACCAGGCCTGAGTCTGCTTAGCTTCCGAGATCAGACGAGATCGGGCGTTTTCAGACTAGTATGGCCGTAGGCATCTGCAGCACCGTCTTCTCGCCTATTCAAGCTGGCCACCCTAGCACCCTCGCCACTTCTTCTTTCCGGTTGTTTTCAATTTTTTCTCTCTCTTTTTCTACTTCTACTTCTACTTCTCCTCCTCTTTCTCTCCTTCTCCTGCTAATTCTAGCCTATATGCCTGATACTCGCTCCCCTTCATGCCGTCCCCACCTAGCTCTCTTTTTTCTTCTCCACCTCCCCAAGGAAAACTGCAAGCCCCGCCCACCTCACACCAGCCTGCCGCCTGCACGCTGCTGCCTTTCCACATTGCAACGCTGCGCACTTCTCTCAGCACAGCCAGCACAAGGGTCAGGCAGGCAATGCAAGCCAGCTCTCTCTTCCTTCGCTTTCCACACCAGCCCCAATGCCACAACTTGCATTCATGCGGCGCCTTCAGGCTAGGAGAACGTCCTGCCGACACACTGGCTTGCGGCCACATGGGCCAGCTGGCGGGCCCATCAAAGTGCAGCACGCCAAGGCACCCAACCGTGCTGCGTTGCAAAGGCCCGGCAAAGCTGCAGCAGCTGAATGGCCCGACCAAGCCGCCTGCCTGAGTTGAGCCCGCAGGCAAGTGTTGGGAGGAATGGCGAGGACGCAGAGAGCAGCAAAAGGTTGGCCTGCCTCTGGTGTGGAGAGTGCTTGGCGTGAGCAGTCACTGCTGGCCGCAAAAGCCTACTGCACCTGGTATTCCCAGGCGGTCTCCCATCCAAGTACTAACCAGGCCTGAGTCTGCTTAGCTTCCGAGATCAGACGAGATCGGGCGTTTTCAGACTAGTATGGCCGTAGGCATCTGCAGCACCGTCTTCTCGCCTATTCAAGCTGGCCACCCTAGCACCCTCGCCACTTCTTCTTTCCGGTTGTTTTCAATTTTTTCTCTCTCTTTTTCTACTTCTACTTCTACTTCTCCTCCTCTTTCTCTCCTTCTCCTGCTAATTCTAGCCTATATGCCTGATACTCGCTCCCCTTCATGCCGTCCCCACCGAGCTCTCTTTTTTCTTCTCCACCTCCCCAAGGAAAACTGCAAGCCCCGCCCACCTCACACCAGCCTGCCGCCTGCACGCTGCTGCCTTTCCACATTGCAACGCTGCGCACTTCTCTCAGCACAGCCAGCACAAGGGTCAGGCAGGCAATGCAAGCCAGCTCTCTCTTCCTTCGCTTTCCACACCAGCCCCAATGCCACAACTTGCATTCATGCGGCGCCTTCAGGCTAGGAGAGAGAACGTCCTGCCGACACACTGGCTTGCGGCCACACGGGCCAGCTGGCGTGCCCATCAAAGTGCAGCACGCCAAGGCACACAACCGTGCTGCGTTGCAAAGGCCCGGCAAAGCTGCAGCAGCTGAATGGCCCGACCAAGCCGCCTGCCTGAGTTGAGCCCGCAGGCAAGTGTTGGGAGGAATGGCGAGGACGCAGAGAGCAGCAAAAGGTTGGCCTGCCTCTGGTGTGGAGAGTGCTTGGCGTGAGCAGTCTCTGCTGGCCGCAAAAGCCTACTGCACCTGGTATTCCCAGGCGGTCTCCCATCCAAGTACTAACCAGGCCTGAGTCTGCTTAGCTTCCGAGATCAGACGAGATCGGGCGTTTTCAGACTAGTATGGCCGTAGGCATCTGCAGCACCGTCTTCTCGCCTATTCAAGCTGGCCACCCTAGCACCCTCGCCACTTCTTCTTTCCGGTTGTTTTCAGTTTTTTCTCTCTCTTTTTCTACTTCTACTTCTACTTCTCCTCCTCTTTCTCTCCTTCTCCTGCTAATTCTAGCCTATATGCCTGATACTCGCTCCCCTTCATGCCATCCCCACCGAGCTCTCTTTTTTCTTCTCCACCTCCTCAAGGAAAACTGCAAGCCCCGCCTACCTCACACCAGCCTGCCGCCTGCACGCTGCTGCCTTTCCACATTGCAACGCTGCGCACTTCTCTCAGCACAGCCAGCACAAGGGTCAGGCAGGCAATGCAAGCCAGCTCTCTCTTCCTTCGCTTTCCACACCAGCCCCAATGCCACAACTTGCATTCATGCGGCGCCTTCAGGCTAGGAGAGAGAACGTCCTGCCGACACACTGGCTTGCGGCCACACGGGCCAGCTGGCGTGCCCATCAAAGTGCAGCACGCCAAGGCACACAACCGTGCTGCGTTGCAAAGGCCCGGCAAAGCTGCAGCAGCTGAATGGCCCGACCAAGCCGCCTGCCTGAGTTGAGCCCGCAGGCAAGTGTTGGGAGGAATGGCGAGGACGCAGAGAGCAGCAAAAGGTTGGCCTGCCTCTGGTGTGGAGAGTGCTTGGCGTGAGCAGTCACTGCTGGCCGCAAAAGCCTACTGCACCTGGTATTCCCAGGCGGTCTCCCATCCAAGTACTAACCAGGCCTGAGTCTGCTTAGCTTCCGAGATCAGACGAGATCGGGCGTTTTCAGACTAGTATGGCCGTAGGCATCTGCAGCACCGTCTTCTCGCCTATTCAAGCTGGCCACCCTAGCACCCTCGCCACTTCTTCTTTCCGGTTGTTTTCAATTTTTTCTCTCTCTTTTTCTACTTCTACTTCTACTTCTCCTCCTCTTTCTCTCCTTCTCCTGCTAATTCTAGCCTATATGCCTGATACTCGCTCCCCTTCATGCCGTCCCCACCTAGCTCTCTTTTTTCTTCTCCACCTCCCCAAGGAAAACTGCAAGCCCCGCCCACCTCACACCAGCCTGCCGCCTGCACGCTGCTGCCTTTCCACATTGCAACGCTGCGCACTTCTCTCAGCACAGCCAGCACAAGGGTCAGGCAGGCAATGCAAGCCAGCTCTCTCTTCCTTCGCTTTCCACACCAGCCCCAATGCCACAACTTGCATTCATGCGGCGCCTTCAGGCTAGGAGAACGTCCTGCCGACACACTGGCTTGCGGCCACATGGGCCAGCTGGCGGGCCCATCAAAGTGCAGCACGCCAAGGCACCCAACCGTGCTGCGTTGCAAAGGCCCGGCAAAGCTGCAGCAGCTGAATGGCCCGACCAAGCCGCCTGCCTGAGTTGAGCCCGCAGGCAAGTGTTGGGAGGAATGGCGAGGACGCAGAGAGCAGCAAAAGGTTGGCCTGCCTCTGGTGTGGAGAGTGCTTGGCGTGAGCAGTCACTGCTGGCCGCAAAAGCCTACTGCACCTGGTATTCCCAGGCGGTCTCCCATCCAAGTACTAACCAGGCCTGAGTCTGCTTAGCTTCCGAGATCAGACGAGATCGGGCGTTTTCAGACTAGTATGGCCGTAGGCATCTGCAGCACCGTCTTCTCGCCTATTCAAGCTGGCCACCCTAGCACCCTCGCCACTTCTTCTTTCCGGTTGTTTTCAATTTTTTCTCTCTCTTTTTCTACTTCTACTTCTACTTCTCCTCCTCTTTCTCTCCTTCTCCTGCTAATTCTAGCCTATATGCCTGATACTCGCTCCCCTTCATGCCATCCCCACCGAGCTCTCTTTTTTCTTCTCCACCTCCTCAAGGAAAACTGCAAGCCCCGTCTACCTCACACCAGCCTGCCGCCTGCACGCTGCTGCCTTTCCACATTGCAACGCTGCGCACTTCTCTCAGCACAGCCAGCACAAGGGTCAGGCAGGCAATGCAAGCCAGCTCTCTCTTCCTTCGCTTTCCACACCAGCCCCAATGCCACAACTTGCATTCATGCGGCGCCTTCAGGCTAGGAGAGAGAACGTCCTGCCGACACACTGGCTTGCGGCCACACGGGCCAGCTGGCGTGCCCATCAAAGTGCAGCACGCCAAGGCACACAACCGTGCTGCGTTGCAAAGGCCCGGCAAAGCTGCAGCAGCTGAATGGCCCGACCAAGCCGCCTGCCTGAGTTGAGCCCGCAGGCAAGTGTTGGGAGGAATGGCGAGGACGCAGAGAGCAGCAAAAGGTTGGCCTGCCTCTGGTGTGGAGAGTGCTTGGCGTGAGCAGTCACTGCTGGCCGCAAAAGCCTACTGCACCTGGTATTCCCAGGCGGTCTCCCATCCAAGTACTAACCAGGCCTGAGTCTGCTTAGCTTCCGAGATCAGACGAGATCGGGCGTTTTCAGACTAGTATGGCCGTAGGCATCTGCAGCACCGTCTTCTCGCCTATTCAAGCTGGCCACCCTAGCACCCTCGCCACTTCTTCTTTCCGGTTGTTTTCAATTTTTTCTCTCTCTTTTTCTACTTCTACTTCTACTTCTCCTCCTCTTTCTCTCCTTCTCCTGCTAATTCTAGCCTATATGCCTGATACTCGCTCCCCTTCATGCCGTCCCCACCTAGCTCTCTTTTTTCTTCTCCACCTCCCCAAGGAAAACTGCAAGCCCCGCCCACCTCACACCAGCCTGCCGCCTGCACGCTGCTGCCTTTCCACATTGCAACGCTGCACACTTCTCTCAGCACAGCCAGCACAAGGGTCAGGCAGGCAATGCAAGCCAGCTCTCTCTTCCTTCGCTTTCCACACCAGCCCCAATGCCACAACTTGCATTCATGCGGCGCCTTCAGGCTAGGAGAACGTCCTGCCGACACACTGGCTTGCGGCCACACGGGCCAGCTGGCGGGCCCATCAAAGTGCAGCACGCCAAGGCACCCAACCGTGCTGCGTTGCAAAGGCCCGGCAAAGCTGCAGCAGCTGAATGGCCCGACCAAGCCGCCTGCCTGAGTTGAGCCCGCAGGCAAGTGTTGGGAGGAATGGCGAGGACGCAGAGAGCAGCAAAAGGTTGGCCTGCCTCTGGTGTGGAGAGTGCTTGGCGTGAGCAGTCACTGCTGGCCGCAAAAGCCTACTGCACCTGGTATTCCCAGGCGGTCTCCCATCCAAGTACTAACCAGGCCTGAGTCTGCTTAGCTTCCGAGATCAGACGAGATCGGGCGTTTTCAGACTAGTATGGCCGTAGGCATCTGCAGCA
>NC_092710.1:304903467-304935967 GCF_047496885.1 Scyliorhinus torazame
GCTAATTCTAGCCTATATGCCTGATACTCGCTCCCCTTCATGCCGTCCCCACCTAGCTCTCTTTTTTCTTCTCCACCTCCCCAAGGAAAACTGCAAGCCCCGCCCACCTCACACCAGCCTGCCGCCTGCACGCTGCTGCCTTTCCACATTGCAACGCTGCGCACTTCTCTCAGCACAGCCAGCACAAGGGTCAGGCAGGCAATGCAAGCCAGCTCTCTCTTCCTTCGCTTTCCACACCAGCCCCAATGCCACAACTTGCATTCATGCGGCGCCTTCAGGCTAGGAGAACGTCCTGCCGACACACTGGCTTGCGGCCACATGGGCCAGCTGGCGGGCCCATCAAAGTGCAGCACGCCAAGGCACCCAACCGTGCTGCGTTGCAAAGGCCCGGCAAAGCTGCAGCAGCTGAATGGCCCGACCAAGCCGCCTGCCTGAGTTGAGCCCGCAGGCAAGTGTTGGGAGGAATGGCGAGGACGCAGAGAGCAGCAAAAGGTTGGCCTGCCTCTGGTGTGGAGAGTGCTTGGCGTGAGCAGTCACTGCTGGCCGCAAAAGCCTACTGCACCTGGTATTCCCAGGCGGTCTCCCATCCAAGTACTAACCAGGCCTGAGTCTGCTTAGCTTCCGAGATCAGACGAGATCGGGCGTTTTCAGACTAGTATGGCCGTAGGCATCTGCAGCACCGTCTTCTCGCCTATTCAAGCTGGCCACCCTAGCACCCTCGCCACTTCTTCTTTCCGGTTGTTTTCAATTTTTTCTCTCTCTTTTTCTACTTCTACTTCTACTTCTCCTCCTCTTTCTCTCCTTCTCCTGCTAATTCTAGCCTATATGCCTGATACTCGCTCCCCTTCATGCCGTCCCCACCTAGCTCTCTTTTTTCTTCTCCACCTCCCCAAGGAAAACTGCAAGCCCCGCCCACCTCACACCAGCCTGCCGCCTGCACGCTGCTGCCTTTCCACATTGCAACGCTGCACACTTCTCTCAGCACAGCCAGCACAAGGGTCAGGCAGGCAATGCAAGCCAGCTCTCTCTTCCTTCGCTTTCCACACCAGCCCCAATGCCACAACTTGCATTCATGCGGCGCCTTCAGGCTAGGAGAACGTCCTGCCGACACACTGGCTTGCGGCCACACGGGCCAGCTGGCGGGCCCATCAAAGTGCAGCACGCCAAGGCACCCAACCGTGCTGCGTTGCAAAGGCCCGGTAAAGCTGCAGCAGCTGAATGGCCCGACCAAGCCGCCTGCATGAGTTGAGCCCGCAGGCAAGTGTTGGGAGGAATGGCGAGGACGCAGAGAGCAGCAAAAGGTTGGCCTGCCTCTGGTGTGGAGAGTGCTTGGCGTGAGCAGTCTCTGCTGGCCGCAAAAGCCTACTGCACCTGGTATTCCCAGGCGGTCTCCCATCCAAGTACTAACCAGGCCTGAGTCTGCTTAGCTTCCGAGATCAGACGAGATCGGGCGTTTTCAGACTAGTATGGCCGTAGGCATCTGCAGCACCGTCTTCTCGCCTATTCAAGTTGGCCACCCTAGCACCCTCGCCACTTCTTCTTTCCGGTTGTTTTCAATTTTTTCTCTCTCTTTTTCTACTTCTACTTCTACTTCTCCTCCTCTTTCTCTCCTTCTCCTGCTAATTCTAGCCTATATGCCTGATACTCGCTCCCCTTCATGCCGTCCCCACCTAGCTCTCTTTTTTCTTCTCCACCTCCCCAAGGAAAACTGCAAGCCCCGCCCACCTCACACCAGCCTGCCGCCTGCACGCTGCTGCCTTTCCACATTGCAACGCTGCGCACTTCTCTCAGCACAGCCAGCACAAGGGTCAGGCAGGCAATGCAAGCCAGCTCTCTCTTCCTTCGCTTTCCACACCAGCCCCAATGCCACAACTTGCATTCATGCGGCGCCTTCAGGCTAGGAGAGAGAACGTCCTGCCGACACACTGGCTTGCGGCCACACGGGCCAGCTGGCGTGCCCATCAAAGTGCAGCACGCCAAGGCACACAACCGTGCTGCGTTGCAAAGGCCCGGCAAAGCTGCAGCAGCTGAATGGCCCGACCAAGCCGCCTGCCTGAGTTGAGCCCGCAGGCAAGTGTTGGGAGGAATGGCGAGGACGCAGAGAGCAGCAAAAGGTTGGCCTGCCTCTGGTGTGGAGAGTGCTTGGCGTGAGCAGTCTCTGCTGGCCGCAAAAGCCTACTGCACCTGGTATTCCCAGGCGGTCTCCCATCCAAGTACTAACCAGGCCTGAGTCTGCTTAGCTTCCGAGATCAGACGAGATCGGGCGTTTTCAGACTAGTATGGCCGTAGGCATCTGCAGCACCGTCTTCTCGCCTATTCAAGCTGGCCACCCTAGCACCCTCGCCACTTCTTCTTTCCGGTTGTTTTCAGTTTTTTCTCTCTCTTTTTCTACTTCTACTTCTACTTCTCCTCCTCTTTCTCTCCTTCTCCTGCTAATTCTAGCCTATATGCCTGATACTCGCTCCCCTTCATGCCATCCCCACCGAGCTCTCTTTTTTCTTCTCCACCTCCTCAAGGAAAACTGCAAGCCCCGCCTACCTCACACCAGCCTGCCGCCTGCACGCTGCTGCCTTTCCACATTGCAACGCTGCGCACTTCTCTCAGCACAGCCAGCACAAGGGTCAGGCAGGCAATGCAAGCCAGCTCTCTCTTCCTTCGCTTTCCACACCAGCCCCAATGCCACAACTTGCATTCATGCGGCGCCTTCAGGCTAGGAGAGAGAACGTCCTGCCGACACACTGGCTTGCGGCCACACGGGCCAGCTGGCGTGCCCATCAAAGTGCAGCACGCCAAGGCACACAACCGTGCTGCGTTGCAAAGGCCCGGCAAAGCTGCAGCAGCTGAATGGCCCGACCAAGCCGCCTGCCTGAGTTGAGCCCGCAGGCAAGTGTTGGGAGGAATGGCGAGGACGCAGAGAGCAGCAAAAGGTTGGCCTGCCTCTGGTGTGGAGAGTGCTTGGCGTGAGCAGTCACTGCTGGCCGCAAAAGCCTACTGCACCTGGTATTCCCAGGCGGTCTCCCATCCAAGTACTAACCAGGCCTGAGTCTGCTTAGCTTCCGAGATCAGACGAGATCGGGCGTTTTCAGACTAGTATGGCGGTAGGCATCTGCAGCACCGTCTTCTCGCCTATTCAAGCTGGCCACCCTAGCACCCTCGCCACTTCTTCTTTCCGGTTGTTTTCAGTTTTTTCTCTCTCTTTTTCTACTTCTACTTCTACTTCTCCTCCTCTTTCTCTCCTTCTCCTGCTAATTCTAGCCTATATGCCTGATACTCGCTCCCCTTCATGCCATCCCCACCGAGCTCTCTTTTTTCTTCTCCACCTCCTCAAGGAAAACTGCAAGCCCCGCCTACCTCACACCAGCCTGCCGCCTGCACGCTGCTGCCTTTCCACATTGCAACGCTGCGCACTTCTCTCAGCACAGCCAGCACAAGGGTCAGGCAGGCAATGCAAGCCAGCTCTCTCTTCCTTCGCTTTCCACACCAGCCCCAATGCCACAACTTGCATTCATGCGGCGCCTTCAGGCTAGGAGAGAGAACGTCCTGCCGACACACTGGCTTGCGGCCACACGGGCCAGCTGGCGTGCCCATCAAAGTGCAGCACGCCAAGGCACACAACCGTGCTGCGTTGCAAAGGCCCGGCAAAGCTGCAGCAGCTGAATGGCCCGACCAAGCCGCCTGCCTGAGTTGAGCCCGCAGGCAAGTGTTGGGAGGAATGGCGAGGACGCAGAGAGCAGCAAAAGGTTGGCCTGCCTCTGGTGTGGAGAGTGCTTGGCGTGAGCAGTCACTGCTGGCCGCAAAAGCCTACTGCACCTGGTATTCCCAGGCGGTCTCCCATCCAAGTACTAACCAGGCCTGAGTCTGCTTAGCTTCCGAGATCAGACGAGATCGGGCGTTTTCAGACTAGTATGGCCGTAGGCATCTGCAGCACCGTCTTCTCGCCTATTCAAGCTGGCCACCCTAGCACCCTCGCCACTTCTTCTTTCCGGTTGTTTTCAATTTTTTCTCTCTCTTTTTCTACTTCTACTTCTACTTCTCCTCCTCTTTCTCTCCTTCTCCTGCTAATTCTAGCCTATATGCCTGATACTCGCTCCCCTTCATGCCGTCTCCACCTAGCTCTCTTTTTTCTTCTCCACCTCCCCAAGGAAAACTGCAAGCCCCGCCCACCTCACACCAGCCTGCCGCCTGCACGCTGCTGCCTTTCCACATTGCAACGCTGCGCACTTCTCTCAGCACAGCCAGCACAAGGGTCAGGCAGGCAATGCAAGCCAGCTCTCTCTTCCTTCGCTTTCCACACCAGCCCCAATGCCACAACTTGCATTCATGCGGCGCCTTCAGGCTAGGAGAGAGAACGTCCTGCCGACACACTGGCTTGCGGCCACACGGGCCAGCTGGCGTGCCCATCAAAGTGCAGCACGCCAAGGCACACAACCGTGCTGCGTTGCAAAGGCCCGGCAAAGCTGCAGCAGCTGAATGGCCCGACCAAGCCGCCTGCCTGAGTTGAGCCCGCAGGCAAGTGTTGGGAGGAATGGCGAGGACGCAGAGAGCAGCAAAAGGTTGGCCTGCCTCTGGTGTGGAGAGTGCTTGGCGTGAGCAGTCACTGCTGGCCGCAAAAGCCTACTGCACCTGGTATTCCCAGGCGGTCTCCCATCCAAGTACTAACCAGGCCTGAGTCTGCTTAGCTTCCGAGATCAGACGAGATCGGGCGTTTTCAGACTAGTATGGCCGTAGGCATCTGCAGCACCGTCTTCTCGCCTATTCAAGCTGGCCACCCTAGCACCCTCGCCACTTCTTCTTTCCGGTTGTTTTCAGTTTTTTCTCTCTCTTTTTCTACTTCTACTTCTACTTCTCCTCCTCTTTCTCTCCTTCTCCTGCTAATTCTAGCCTATATGCCTGATACTCGCTCCCCTTCATGCCATCCCCACCGAGCTCTCTTTTTTCTTCTCCACCTCCTCAAGGAAAACTGCAAGCCCCGCCTACCTCACACCAGCCTGCCGCCTGCACGCTGCTGCCTTTCCACATTGCAACGCTGCGCACTTCTCTCAGCACAGCCAGCACAAGGGTCAGGCAGGCAATGCAAGCCAGCTCTCTCTTCCTTCGCTTTCCACACCAGCCCCAATGCCACAACTTGCATTCATGCGGCGCCTTCAGGCTAGGAGAGAGAACGTCCTGCCGACACACTGGCTTGCGGCCACACGGGCCAGCTGGCGTGCCCATCAAAGTGCAGCACGCCAAGGCACACAACCGTGCTGCGTTGCAAAGGCCCGGCAAAGCTGCAGCAGCTGAATGGCCCGACCAAGCCGCCTGCCTGAGTTGAGCCCGCAGGCAAGTGTTGGGAGGAATGGCGAGGACGCAGAGAGCAGCAAAAGGTTGGCCTGCCTCTGGTGTGGAGAGTGCTTGGCGTGAGCAGTCACTGCTGGCCGCAAAAGCCTACTGCACCTGGTATTCCCAGGCGGTCTCCCATCCAAGTACTAACCAGGCCTGAGTCTGCTTAGCTTCCGAGATCAGACGAGATCGGGCGTTTTCAGACTAGTATGGCCGTAGGCATCTGCAGCACCGTCTTCTCGCCTATTCAAGCTGGCCACCCTAGCACCCTCGCCACTTCTTCTTTCCGGTTGTTTTCAATTTTTTCTCTCTCTTTTTCTACTTCTACTTCTACTTCTCCTCCTCTTTCTCTCCTTCTCCTGCTAATTCTAGCCTATATGCCTGATACTCGCTCCCCTTCATGCCGTCTCCACCTAGCTCTCTTTTTTCTTCTCCACCTCCCCAAGGAAAACTGCAAGCCCCGCCCACCTCACACCAGCCTGCCGCCTGCACGCTGCTGCCTTTCCACATTGCAACGCTGCGCACTTCTCTCAGCACAGCCAGCACAAGGGTCAGGCAGGCAATGCAAGCCAGCTCTCTCTTCCTTCGCTTTCCACACCAGCCCCAATGCCACAACTTGCATTCATGCGGCGCCTTCAGGCTAGGAGAGAGAACGTCCTGCCGACACACTGGCTTGCGGCCACACGGGCCAGCTGGCGTGCCCATCAAAGTGCAGCACGCCAAGGCACACAACCGTGCTGCGTTGCAAAGGCCCGGCAAAGCTGCAGCAGCTGAATGGCCCGACCAAGCCGCCTGCCTGAGTTGAGCCCGCAGGCAAGTGTTGGGAGGAATGGCGAGGACGCAGAGAGCAGCAAAAGGTTGGCCTGCCTCTGGTGTGGAGAGTGCTTGGCGTGAGCAGTCACTGCTGGCCGCAAAAGCCTACTGCACCTGGTATTCCCAGGCGGTCTCCCATCCAAGTACTAACCAGGCCTGAGTCTGCTTAGTTTCCGAGATCAGACGAGATCGGGCGTTTTCAGACTAGTATGGCCGTAGGCATCTGCAGCACCGTCTTCTCGCCTATTCAAGCTGGCCACCCTAGCACCCTCGCCACTTCTTCTTTCCGGTTGTTTTCAATTTTTTCTCTCTCTTTTTCTACTTCTACTTCTACTTCTCCTCCTCTTTCTCTCCTTCTCCTGCTAATTCTAGCCTATATGCCTGATACTCGCTCCCCTTCATGCCATCCCCACCGAGCTCTCTTTTTTCTTCTCCACCTCCTCAAGGAAAACTGCAAGCCCCGCCTACCTCACACCAGCCTGCCGCCTGCACGCTGCTGCCTTTCCACATTGCAACGCTGCGCACTTCTCTCAGCACAGCCAGCACAAGGGTCAGGCAGGCAATGCAAGCCAGCTCTCTCTTCCTTCGCTTTCCACACCAGCCCCAATGCCACAACTTGCATTCATGCGGCGCCTTCAGGCTAGGAGAGAGAACGTCCTGCCGACACACTGGCTTGCGGCCACACGGGCCAGCTGGCGTTCCCATCAAAGTGCAGCACGCCAAGGCACCCAACCGTGCTGCGTTGCAAAGGCCCGGCAAAGCTGCAGCAGCTGAATGGCCCGACCAAGCCGCCTGCCTGAGTTGAGCCCGCAGGCAAGTGTTGGGAGGAATGGCGAGGACGCAGAGAGCAGCAAAAGGTTGGCCTGCCTCTGGTGTGGAGAGTGCTTGGCGTGAGCAGTCTCTGCTGGCCGCAAAAGCCTACTGCACCTGGTATTCCCAGGCGGTCTCCCATCCAAGTACTAACCAAGCCTGAGTCTGCTTAGCTTCCGAGATCAGACGAGATCGGGCGTTTTCAGACTAGTATGGCCGTAGGCATCTGCAGCACCGTCTTCTCGCCTATTCAAGCTGGCCACCCTAGCACCCTCGCCACTTCTTCTTTCCGGTTGTTTTCAATTTTTTCTCTCTCTTTTTCTACTTCTACTTCTACTTCTCCTCCTCTTTCTCTCCTTCTCCTGCTAATTCTAGCCTATATGCCTGATACTCGCTCCCCTTCATGCCGTCCCCACCTAGCTCTCTTTTTTCTTCTCCACCTCCCCAAGGAAAACTGCAAGCCCCGCCCACCTCACACCAGCCTGCCGCCTGCACGCTGCTGCCTTTCCACATTGCAACGCTGCGCACTTCTCTCAGCACAGCCAGCACAAGGGTCAGGCAGGCAATGCAAGCCAGCTCTCTCTTCCTTCGCTTTCCACACCAGCCCCAATGCCACAACTTGCATTCATGCGGCGCCTTCAGGCTAGGAGAGAGAACGTCCTGCCGACACACTGGCTTGCGGCCACACGGGCCAGCTGGCGTGCCCATCAAAGTGCAGCACGCCAAGGCACACAACCGTGCTGCGTTGCAAAGGCCCGGCAAAGCTGCAGCAGCTGAATGGCCCGACCAAGCCGCCTGCCTGAGTTGAGCCCGCAGGCAAGTGTTGGGAGGAATGGCGAGGACGCAGAGAGCAGCAAAAGGTTGGCCTGCCTCTGGTGTGGAGAGTGCTTGGCGTGAGCAGTCTCTGCTGGCCGCAAAAGCCTACTGCACCTGGTATTCCCAGGCGGTCTCCCATCCAAGTACTAACCAGGCCTGAGTCTGCTTAGCTTCCGAGATCAGACGAGATCGGGCGTTTTCAGACTAGTATGGCCGTAGGCATCTGCAGCACCGTCTTCTCGCCTATTCAAGCTGGCCACCCTAGCACCCTCGCCACTTCTTCTTTCCGGTTGTTTTCAGTTTTTTCTCTCTCTTTTTCTACTTCTACTTCTACTTCTCCTCCTCTTTCTCTCCTTCTCCTGCTAATTCTAGCCTATATGCCTGATACTCGCTCCCCTTCATGCCATCCCCACCGAGCTCTCTTTTTTCTTCTCCACCTCCTCAAGGAAAACTGCAAGCCCCGCCTACCTCACACCAGCCTGCCGCCTGCACGCTGCTGCCTTTCCACATTGCAACGCTGCGCACTTCTCTCAGCACAGCCAGCACAAGGGTCAGGCAGGCAATGCAAGCCAGCTCTCTCTTCCTTCGCTTTCCACACCAGCCCCAATGCCACAACTTGCATTCATGCGGCGCCTTCAGGCTAGGAGAGAGAACGACCTGCCGACACACTGGCTTGCGGCCACACGGGCCAGCTGGCGTGCCCATCAAAGTGCAGCACGCCAAGGCACACAACCGTGCTGCGTTGCAAAGGCCCGGCAAAGCTGCAGCAGCTGAATGGCCCGACCAAGCCGCCTGCCTGAGTTGAGCCCGCAGGCAAGTGTTGGGAGGAATGGCGAGGACGCAGAGAGCAGCAAAAGGTTGGCCTGCCTCTGGTGTGGAGAGTGCTTGGCGTGAGCAGTCTCTGCTGGCCGCAAAAGCCTACTGCACCTGGTATTCCCAGGCGGTCTCCCATCCAAGTACTAACCAAGCCTGAGTCGGCTTAGCTTCCGAGATCAGACGAGATCAGGCGTTTTCAGACTAGTATGGCCGTAGGCATCTGCAGCACCGTCTTCTCGCCTATTCAAGCTGGCCACCCTAGCACCCTCGCCACTTCTTCTTTCCGGTTGTTTTCAATTTTTTCTCTCTCTTTTTCTACTTCTACTTCTACTTCTCCTCCTCTTTCTCTCCTTCTCCTGCTAATTCTAGCCTATATGCCTGATACTCGCTCCCCTTCATGCCGTCCCCACCTAGCTCTCTTTTTTCTTCTCCACCTCCCCAAGGAAAACTGCAAGCCCCGCCCACCTCACACCAGCCTGCCGCCTGCACGCTGCTGCCTTTCCACATTGCAACGCTGCGCACTTCTCTCAGCACAGCCAGCACAAGGGTCAGGCAGGCAATGCAAGCCAGCTCTCTCTTCCTTCGCTTTCCACACCAGCCCCAATGCCACAACTTGCATTCATGCGGCGCCTTCAGGCTAGGAGAGAGAACGTCCTGCCGACACACTGGCTTGCGGCCACACGGGCCAGCTGGCGTGCCCATCAAAGTGCAGCACGCCAAGGCACACAACCGTGCTGCGTTGCAAAGGCCCGGCAAAGCTGCAGCAGCTGAATGGCCCGACCAAGCCGCCTGCCTGAGTTGAGCCCGCAGGCAAGTGTTGGGAGGAATGGCGAGGACGCAGAGAGCAGCAAAAGGTTGGCCTGCCTCTGGTGTGGAGAGTGCTTGGCGTGAGCAGTCACTGCTGGCCGCAAAAGCCTACTGCACCTGGTATTCCCAGGCGGTCTCCCATCCAAGTACTAACCAGGCCTGAGTCTGCTTAGCTTCCGAGGTCAGACGAGATCGGGCGTTTTCAGACTAGTATGGCCGTAGGCATCTGCAGCACCGTCTTCTCGCCTATTCAAGCTGGCCACCCTAGCACCCTCGCCACTTCTTCTTTCCGGTTGTTTTCAATTTTTTCTCTCTCTTTTTCTACTTCTACTTCTACTTCTCCTCCTCTTTCTCTCCTTCTCCTGCTAGTTCTAGCCTATATGCCTGATACTCGCTCCCCTTCATGCCATCCCCACCGAGCTCTCTTTTTTCTTCTCCACCTCCTCAAGGAAAACTGCAAGCCCCGCCTACCTCACACCAGCCTGCCGCCTGCACGCTGCTGCCTTTCCACATTGCAACGCTGCGCACTTCTCTCAGCACAGCCAGCACAAGGGTCAGGCAGGCAATGCAAGCCAGCTCTCTCTTCCTTCGCTTTCCACACCAGCCCCAATGCCACAACTTGCATTCATGCGGCGCCTTCAGGCTAGGAGAGAGAACGTCCTGCCGACACACTGGCTTGCGGCCACACGGGCCAGCTGGCGTTCCCATCAAAGTGCAGCACGCCAAGGCACACAACCGTGCTGCGTTGCAAAGGCCCGGCAAAGCTGCAGCAGCTGAATGGCCCGACCAAGCCGCCTGCCTGAGTTGAGCCCGCAGGCAAGTGTTGGGAGGAATGGCGAGGACGCAGAGAGCAGCAAAAGGTTGGCCTGCCTCTGGTGTGGAGAGTGCTTGGCGTGAGCAGTCACTGCTGGCCGCAAAAGCCTACTGCACCTGGTATTCCCAGGCGGTCTCCCATCCAAGTACTAACCAGGCCTGAGTCTGCTTAGCTTCCGAGATCAGACGAGATCGGGCGTTTTCAGACTAGTATGGCCGTAGGCATCTGCAGCACCGTCTTCTCGCCTATTCAAGCTGGCCACCCTAGCACCCTCGCCACTTCTTCTTTCCGGTTGTTTTCAATTTTTTCTCTCTCTTTTTCTACTTCTACTTCTACTTCTCCTCCTCTTTCTCTCCTTCTCCTGCTAATTCTAGCCTATATGCCTGATACTCGCTCCCCTTCATGCCGTCCCCACCTAGCTCTCTTTTTTCTTCTCCACCTCCCCAAGGAAAACTGCAAGCCCCGCCCACCTCACACCAGCCTGCCGCCTGCACGCTGCTGCCTTTCCACATTGCAACGCTGCGCACTTCTCTCAGCACAGCCAGCACAAGGGTCAGGCAGGCAATGCAAGCCAGCTCTCTCTTCCTTCGCTTTCCACACCAGCCCCAATGCCACAACTTGCATTCATGCGGCGCCTTCAGGCTAGGAGAGAGAACGTCCTGCCGACACACTGGCTTGCGGCCACACGGGCCAGCTGGCGTGCCCATCAAAGTGCAGCACGCCAAGGCACACAACCGTGCTGCGTTGCAAAGGCCCGGCAAAGCTGCAGCAGCTGAATGGCCCGACCAAGCCGCCTGCCTGAGTTGAGCCCGCAGGCAAGTGTTGGGAGGAATGGCGAGGACGCAGAGAGCAGCAAAAGGTTGGCCTGCCTCTGGTGTGGAGAGTGCTTGGCGTGAGCAGTCTCTGCTGGCCGCAAAAGCCTACTGCACCTGGTATTCCCAGGCGGTCTCCCATCCAAGTACTAACCAGGCCTGAATCTGCTTAGCTTCCGAGATCAGACGAGATCGGGCGTTTTCAGACTAGTATGGCCGTAGGCATCTGCAGCACCGTCTTCTCGCCTATTCAAGCTGGCCACCCTAGCACCCTCGCCACTTCTTCTTTCCGGTTGTTTTCAATTTTTTCTCTCTCTTTTTCTACTTCTACTTCTACTTCTCCTCCTCTTTCTCTCCTTCTCCTGCTAATTCTAGCCTATATGCCTGATACTCGCTCCCCTTCATGCCATCCCCACCGAGCTCTCTTTTTTCTTCTCCACCTCCTCAAGGAAAACTGCAAGCCCCGCCTACCTCACACCAGCCTGCCGCCTGCACGCTGCTGCCTTTCCACATTGCAACGCTGCGCACTTCTCTCAGCACAGCCAGCACAAGGGTCAGGCAGGCAATGCAAGCCAGCTCTCTCTTCCTTCGCTTTCCACACCAGCCCCAATGCCACAACTTGCATTCATGCGGCGCCTTCAGGCTAGGAGAGAGAACGTCCTGCCGACACACTGGCTTGCGGCCACACGGGCCAGCTGGCGTGCCATTCAAAGTGCAGCACGCCAAGGCACACAACCGTGCTGCGTTGCAAAGGCCCGGCAAAGCTGCAGCAGCTGAATGGCCCGACCAAGCCGCCTGCCTGAGTTGAGCCCGCAGGCAAGTGTTGGGAGGAATGGCGAGGACGCAGAGAGCAGCAAAAGGTTGGCCTGCCTCTGGTGTGGAGAGTGCTTGGCGTGAGCAGTCACTGCTGGCCGCAAAAGCCTACTGCACCTGGTATTCCCAGGCGGTCTCCCATCCAAGTACTAACCAGGCCTGAGTCTGCTTAGCTTCCGAGATCAGACGAGATCGGGCGTTTTCAGACTAGTATGGCCGTAGGCATCTGCAGCACCGTCTTCTCGCCTATTCAAGCTGGCCACCCTAGCACCCTCGCCACTTCTTCTTTCCGGTTGTTTTCAGTTTTTTCTCTCTCTTTTTCTACTTCTACTTCTACTTCTCCTCCTCTTTCTCTCCTTCTCCTGCTAATTCTAGCCTATATGCCTGATACTCGCTCCCCTTCATGCCATCCCCACCGAGCTCTCTTTTTTCTTCTCCACCTCCTCAAGGAAAACTGCAAGCCCCGCCTACCTCACACCAGCCTGCCGCCTGCACGCTGCTGCCTTTCCACATTGCAACGCTGCGCACTTCTCTCAGCACAGCCAGCACAAGGGTCAGGCAGGCAATGCAAGCCAGCTCTCTCTTCCTTCGCTTTCCACACCAGCCCCAATGCCACAACTTGCATTCATGCGGCGCCTTCAGGCTAGGAGAGAGAACGTCCTGCCGACACACTGGCTTGCGGCCACACGGGCCAGCTGGCGTGCCCATCAAAGTGCAGCACGCCAAGGCACACAACCGTGCTGCGTTGCAAAGGCCCGGCAAAGCTGCAGCAGCTGAATGGCCCGACCAAGCCGCCTGCCTGAGTTGAGCCCGCAGGCAAGTGTTGGGAGGAATGGCGAGGACGCAGAGAGCAGCAAAAGGTTGGCCTGCCTCTGGTGTGGAGAGTGCTTGGCGTGAGCAGTCACTGCTGGCCGCAAAAGCCTACTGCACCTGGTATTCCCAGGCGGTCTCCCATCCAAGTACTAACCAGGCCTGAGTCTGCTTAGCTTCCGAGATCAGACGAGATCGGGCGTTTTCAGACTAGTATGGCCGTAGGCATCTGCAGCACCGTCTTCTCGCCTATTCAAGCTGGCCACCCTAGCACCCTCGCCACTTCTTCTTTCCGGTTGTTTTCAATTTTTTCTCTCTCTTTTTCTACTTCTACTTCTACTTCTCCTCCTCTTTCTCTCCTTCTCCTGCTAATTCTAGCCTATATGCCTGATACTCGCTCCCCTTCATGCCGTCTCCACCTAGCTCTCTTTTTTCTTCTCCACCTCCCCAAGGAAAACTGCAAGCCCCGCCCACCTCACACCAGCCTGCCGCCTGCACGCTGCTGCCTTTCCACATTGCAACGCTGCGCACTTCTCTCAGCACAGCCAGCACAAGGGTCAGGCAGGCAATGCAAGCCAGCTCTCTCTTCCTTCGCTTTCCACACCAGCCCCAATGCCACAACTTGCATTCATGCGGCGCCTTCAGGCTAGGAGAGAGAACGTCCTGCCGACACACTGGCTTGCGGCCACACGGGCCAGCTGGCGTGCCCATCAAAGTGCAGCACGCCAAGGCACACAACCGTGCTGCGTTGCAAAGGCCCGGCAAAGCTGCA
This sequence comes from Scyliorhinus torazame, assembly GCF_047496885.1. NCBI lineage: Eukaryota > Metazoa > Chordata > Chondrichthyes > Carcharhiniformes > Scyliorhinidae > Scyliorhinus > Scyliorhinus torazame. The sequence goes on from NC_092710.1 coordinate 304,916,873, forward strand.
GCAGCTGAATGGCCCGACCAAGCCGCCTGCCTGAGTTGAGCCCGCAGGCAAGTGTTGGGAGGAATGGCGAGGACGCAGAGAGCAGCAAAAGGTTGGCCTGCCTCTGGTGTGGAGAGTGCTTGGCGTGAGCAGTCACTGCTGGCCGCAAAAGCCTACTGCACCTGGTATTCCCAGGCGGTCTCCCATCCAAGTACTAACCAGGCCTGAGTCTGCTTAGCTTCCGAGATCAGACGAGATCGGGCGTTTTCAGACTAGTATGGCCGTAGGCATCTGCAGCACCGTCTTCTCGCCTATTCAAGCTGGCCACCCTAGCACCCTCGCCACTTCTTCTTTCCGGTTGTTTTCAGTTTTTTCTCTCTCTTTTTCTACTTCTACTTCTACTTCTCCTCCTCTTTCTCTCCTTCTCCTGCTAATTCTAGCCTATATGCCTGATACTCGCTCCCCTTCATGCCATCCCCACCGAGCTCTCTTTTTTCTTCTCCACCTCCTCAAGGAAAACTGCAAGCCCCGCCTACCTCACACCAGCCTGCCGCCTGCACGCTGCTGCCTTTCCACATTGCAACGCTGCGCACTTCTCTCAGCACAGCCAGCACAAGGGTCAGGCAGGCAATGCAAGCCAGCTCTCTCTTCCTTCGCTTTCCACACCAGCCCCAATGCCACAACTTGCATTCATGCGGCGCCTTCAGGCTAGGAGAGAGAACGTCCTGCCGACACACTGGCTTGCGGCCACACGGGCCAGCTGGCGTGCCCATCAAAGTGCAGCACGCCAAGGCACACAACCGTGCTGCGTTGCAAAGGCCCGGCAAAGCTGCAGCAGCTGAATGGCCCGACCAAGCCGCCTGCCTGAGTTGAGCCCGCAGGCAAGTGTTGGGAGGAATGGCGAGGACGCAGAGAGCAGCAAAAGGTTGGCCTGCCTCTGGTGTGGAGAGTGCTTGGCGTGAGCAGTCACTGCTGGCCGCAAAAGCCTACTGCACCTGGTATTCCCAGGCGGTCTCCCATCCAAGTACTAACCAGGCCTGAGTCTGCTTAGCTTCCGAGATCAGACGAGATCGGGCGTTTTCAGACTAGTATGGCCGTAGGCATCTGCAGCACCGTCTTCTCGCCTATTCAAGCTGGCCACCCTAGCACCCTCGCCACTTCTTCTTTCCGGTTGTTTTCAATTTTTTCTCTCTCTTTTTCTACTTCTACTTCTACTTCTCCTCCTCTTTCTCTCCTTCTCCTGCTAATTCTAGCCTATATGCCTGATACTCGCTCCCCTTCATGCCGTCTCCACCTAGCTCTCTTTTTTCTTCTCCACCTCCCCAAGGAAAACTGCAAGCCCCGCCCACCTCACACCAGCCTGCCGCCTGCACGCTGCTGCCTTTCCACATTGCAACGCTGCGCACTTCTCTCAGCACAGCCAGCACAAGGGTCAGGCAGGCAATGCAAGCCAGCTCTCTCTTCCTTCGCTTTCCACACCAGCCCCAATGCCACAACTTGCATTCATGCGGCGCCTTCAGGCTAGGAGAGAGAACGTCCTGCCGACACACTGGCTTGCGGCCACACGGGCCAGCTGGCGTGCCCATCAAAGTGCAGCACGCCAAGGCACACAACCGTGCTGCGTTGCAAAGGCCCGGCAAAGCTGCAGCAGCTGAATGGCCCGACCAAGCCGCCTGCCTGAGTTGAGCCCGCAGGCAAGTGTTGGGAGGAATGGCGAGGACGCAGAGAGCAGCAAAAGGTTGGCCTGCCTCTGGTGTGGAGAGTGCTTGGCGTGAGCAGTCACTGCTGGCCGCAAAAGCCTACTGCACCTGGTATTCCCAGGCGGTCTCCCATCCAAGTACTAACCAGGCCTGAGTCTGCTTAGTTTCCGAGATCAGACGAGATCGGGCGTTTTCAGACTAGTATGGCCGTAGGCATCTGCAGCACCGTCTTCTCGCCTATTCAAGCTGGCCACCCTAGCACCCTCGCCACTTCTTCTTTCCGGTTGTTTTCAATTTTTTCTCTCTCTTTTTCTACTTCTACTTCTACTTCTCCTCCTCTTTCTCTCCTTCTCCTGCTAATTCTAGCCTATATGCCTGATACTCGCTCCCCTTCATGCCATCCCCACCGAGCTCTCTTTTTTCTTCTCCACCTCCTCAAGGAAAACTGCAAGCCCCGCCTACCTCACACCAGCCTGCCGCCTGCACGCTGCTGCCTTTCCACATTGCAACGCTGCGCACTTCTCTCAGCACAGCCAGCACAAGGGTCAGGCAGGCAATGCAAGCCAGCTCTCTCTTCCTTCGCTTTCCACACCAGCCCCAATGCCACAACTTGCATTCATGCGGCGCCTTCAGGCTAGGAGAGAGAACGTCCTGCCGACACACTGGCTTGCGGCCACACGGGCCAGCTGGCGTTCCCATCAAAGTGCAGCACGCCAAGGCACCCAACCGTGCTGCGTTGCAAAGGCCCGGCAAAGCTGCAGCAGCTGAATGGCCCGACCAAGCCGCCTGCCTGAGTTGAGCCCGCAGGCAAGTGTTGGGAGGAATGGCGAGGACGCAGAGAGCAGCAAAAGGTTGGCCTGCCTCTGGTGTGGAGAGTGCTTGGCGTGAGCAGTCTCTGCTGGCCGCAAAAGCCTACTGCACCTGGTATTCCCAGGCGGTCTCCCATCCAAGTACTAACCAAGCCTGAGTCTGCTTAGCTTCCGAGATCAGACGAGATCGGGCGTTTTCAGACTAGTATGGCCGTAGGCATCTGCAGCACCGTCTTCTCGCCTATTCAAGCTGGCCACCCTAGCACCCTCGCCACTTCTTCTTTCCGGTTGTTTTCAATTTTTTCTCTCTCTTTTTCTACTTCTACTTCTACTTCTCCTCCTCTTTCTCTCCTTCTCCTGCTAATTCTAGCCTATATGCCTGATACTCGCTCCCCTTCATGCCGTCCCCACCTAGCTCTCTTTTTTCTTCTCCACCTCCCCAAGGAAAACTGCAAGCCCCGCCCACCTCACACCAGCCTGCCGCCTGCACGCTGCTGCCTTTCCACATTGCAACGCTGCGCACTTCTCTCAGCACAGCCAGCACAAGGGTCAGGCAGGCAATGCAAGCCAGCTCTCTCTTCCTTCGCTTTCCACACCAGCCCCAATGCCACAACTTGCATTCATGCGGCGCCTTCAGGCTAGGAGAGAGAACGTCCTGCCGACACACTGGCTTGCGGCCACACGGGCCAGCTGGCGTGCCCATCAAAGTGCAGCACGCCAAGGCACACAACCGTGCTGCGTTGCAAAGGCCCGGCAAAGCTGCAGCAGCTGAATGGCCCGACCAAGCCGCCTGCCTGAGTTGAGCCCGCAGGCAAGTGTTGGGAGGAATGGCGAGGACGCAGAGAGCAGCAAAAGGTTGGCCTGCCTCTGGTGTGGAGAGTGCTTGGCGTGAGCAGTCTCTGCTGGCCGCAAAAGCCTACTGCACCTGGTATTCCCAGGCGGTCTCCCATCCAAGTACTAACCAGGCCTGAGTCTGCTTAGCTTCCGAGATCAGACGAGATCGGGCGTTTTCAGACTAGTATGGCCGTAGGCATCTGCAGCACCGTCTTCTCGCCTATTCAAGCTGGCCACCCTAGCACCCTCGCCACTTCTTCTTTCCGGTTGTTTTCAGTTTTTTCTCTCTCTTTTTCTACTTCTACTTCTACTTCTCCTCCTCTTTCTCTCCTTCTCCTGCTAATTCTAGCCTATATGCCTGATACTCGCTCCCCTTCATGCCATCCCCACCGAGCTCTCTTTTTTCATCTCCACCTCCTCAAGGAAAACTGCAAGCCCCGCCTACCTCACACCAGCCTGCCGCCTGCACGCTGCTGCCTTTCCACATTGCAACGCTGCGCACTTCTCTCAGCACAGCCAGCACAAGGGTCAGGCAGGCAATGCAAGCCAGCTCTCTCTTCCTTCGCTTTCCACACCAGCCCCAATGCCACAACTTGCATTCATGCGGCGCCTTCAGGCTAGGAGAGAGAACGTCCTGCCGACACACTGGCTTGCGGCCACACGGGCCAGCTGGCGTGCCCATCAAAGTGCAGCACGCCAAGGCACACAACCGTGCTGCGTTGCAAAGGCCCGGCAAAGCTGCAGCAGCTGAATGGCCCGACCAAGCCGCCTGCCTGAGTTGAGCCCGCAGGCAAGTGTTGGGAGGAATGGCGAGGACGCAGAGAGCAGCAAAAGGTTGGCCTGCCTCTGGTGTGGAGAGTGCTTGGCGTGAGCAGTCACTGCTGGCCGCAAAAGCCTACTGCACCTGGTATTCCCAGGCGGTCTCCCATCCAAGTACTAACCAGGCCTGAGTCTGCTTAGCTTCCGAGATCAGACGAGATCGGGCGTTTTCAGACTAGTATGGCCGTAGGCATCTGCAGCACCGTCTTCTCGCCTATTCAAGCTGGCCACCCTAGCACCCTCGCCACTTCTTCTTTCCGGTTGTTTTCAGTTTTTTCTCTCTCTTTTTCTACTTCTACTTCTACTTCTCCTCCTCTTTCTCTCCTTCTCCTGCTAATTCTAGCCTATATGCCTGATACTCGCTCCCCTTCATGCCATCCCCACCGAGCTCTCTTTTTTCTTCTCCACCTCCTCAAGGAAAACTGCAAGCCCCGCCTACCTCACACCAGCCTGCCGCCTGCACGCTGCTGCCTTTCCACATTGCAACGCTGCGCACTTCTCTCAGCACAGCCAGCACAAGGGTCAGGCAGGCAATGCAAGCCAGCTCTCTCTTCCTTCGCTTTCCACACCAGCCCCAATGCCACAACTTGCATTCATGCGGCGCCTTCAGGCTAGGAGAGAGAACGACCTGCCGACACACTGGCTTGCGGCCACACGGGCCAGCTGGCGTGCCCATCAAAGTGCAGCACGCCAAGGCACACAACCGTGCTGCGTTGCAAAGGCCCGGCAAAGCTGCAGCAGCTGAATGGCCCGACCAAGCCGCCTGCCTGAGTTGAGCCCGCAGGCAAGTGTTGGGAGGAATGGCGAGGACGCAGAGAGCAGCAAAAGGTTGGCCTGCCTCTGGTGTGGAGAGTGCTTGGCGTGAGCAGTCTCTGCTGGCCGCAAAAGCCTACTGCACCTGGTATTCCCAGGCGGTCTTCCATCCAAGTACTAACCAAGCCTGAGTCGGCTTAGCTTCCGAGATCAGACGAGATCAGGCGTTTTCAGACTAGTATGGCCGTAGGCATCTGCAGCACCGTCTTCTCGCCTATTCAAGCTGGCCACCCTAGCACCCTCGCCACTTCTTCTTTCCGGTTGTTTTCAATTTTTTCTCTCTCTTTTTCTACTTCTACTTCTACTTCTCCTCCTCTTTCTCTCCTTCTCCTGCTAATTCTAGCCTATATGCCTGATACTCGCTCCCCTTCATGCCGTCCCCACCTAGCTCTCTTTTTTCTTCTCCACCTCCCCAAGGAAAACTGCAAGCCCCGCCCACCTCACACCAGCCTGCCGCCTGCACGCTGCTGCCTTTCCACATTGCAACGCTGCGCACTTCTCTCAGCACAGCCAGCACAAGGGTCAGGCAGGCAATGCAAGCCAGCTCTCTCTTCCTTCGCTTTCCACACCAGCCCCAATGCCACAACTTGCATTCATGCGGCGCCTTCAGGCTAGGAGAGAGAACGTCCTGCCGACACACTGGCTTGCGGCCACACGGGCCAGCTGGCGTGCCCATCAAAGTGCAGCACGCCAAGGCACACAACCGTGCTGCGTTGCAAAGGCCCGGCAAAGCTGCAGCAGCTGAATGGCCCGACCAAGCCGCCTGCCTGAGTTGAGCCCGCAGGCAAGTGTTGGGAGGAATGGCGAGGACGCAGAGAGCAGCAAAAGGTTGGCCTGCCTCTGGTGTGGAGAGTGCTTGGCGTGAGCAGTCACTGCTGGCCGCAAAAGCCTACTGCACCTGGTATTCCCAGGCGGTCTCCCATCCAAGTACTAACCAGGCCTGAGTCTGCTTAGCTTCCGAGGTCAGACGAGATCGGGCGTTTTCAGACTAGTATGGCCGTAGGCATCTGCAGCACCGTCTTCTCGCCTATTCAAGCTGGCCACCCTAGCACCCTCGCCACTTCTTCTTTCCGGTTGTTTTCAATTTTTTCTCTCTCTTTTTCTACTTCTACTTCTACTTCTCCTCCTCTTTCTCTCCTTCTCCTGCTAGTTCTAGCCTATATGCCTGATACTCGCTCCCCTTCATGCCATCCCCACCGAGCTCTCTTTTTTCTTCTCCACCTCCTCAAGGAAAACTGCAAGCCCCGCCTACCTCACACCAGCCTGCCGCCTGCACGCTGCTGCCTTTCCACATTGCAACGCTGCGCACTTCTCTCAGCACAGCCAGCACAAGGGTCAGGCAGGCAATGCAAGCCAGCTCTCTCTTCCTTCGCTTTCCACACCAGCCCCAATGCCACAACTTGCATTCATGCGGCGCCTTCAGGCTAGGAGAGAGAACGTCCTGCCGACACACTGGCTTGCGGCCACACGGGCCAGCTGGCGTTCCCATCAAAGTGCAGCACGCCAAGGCACACAACCGTGCTGCGTTGCAAAGGCCCGGCAAAGCTGCAGCAGCTGAATGGCCCGACCAAGCCGCCTGCCTGAGTTGAGCCCGCAGGCAAGTGTTGGGAGGAATGGCGAGGACGCAGAGAGCAGCAAAAGGTTGGCCTGCCTCTGGTGTGGAGAGTGCTTGGCGTGAGCAGTCACTGCTGGCCGCAAAAGCCTACTGCACCTGGTATTCCCAGGCGGTCTCCCATCCAAGTACTAACCAGGCCTGAGTCTGCTTAGCTTCCGAGATCAGACGAGATCGGGCGTTTTCAGACTAGTATGGCCGTAGGCATCTGCAGCACCGTCTTCTCGCCTATTCAAGCTGGCCACCCTAGCACCCTCGCCACTTCTTCTTTCCGGTTGTTTTCAATTTTTTCTCTCTCTTTTTCTACTTCTACTTCTACTTCTCCTCCTCTTTCTCTCCTTCTCCTGCTAATTCTAGCCTATATGCCTGATACTCGCTCCCCTTCATGCCGTCCCCACCTAGCTCTCTTTTTTCTTCTCCACCTCCCCAAGGAAAACTGCAAGCCCCGCCCACCTCACACCAGCCTGCCGCCTGCACGCTGCTGCCTTTCCACATTGCAACGCTGCGCACTTCTCTCAGCACAGCCAGCACAAGGGTCAGGCAGGCAATGCAAGCCAGCTCTCTCTTCCTTCGCTTTCCACACCAGCCCCAATGCCACAACTTGCATTCATGCGGCGCCTTCAGGCTAGGAGAGAGAACGTCCTGCCGACACACTGGCTTGCGGCCACACGGGCCAGCTGGCGTGCCCATCAAAGTGCAGCACGCCAAGGCACACAACCGTGCTGCGTTGCAAAGGCCCGGCAAAGCTGCAGCAGCTGAATGGCCCGACCAAGCCGCCTGCCTGAGTTGAGCCCGCAGGCAAGTGTTGGGAGGAATGGCGAGGACGCAGAGAGCAGCAAAAGGTTGGCCTGCCTCTGGTGTGGAGAGTGCTTGGCGTGAGCAGTCTCTGCTGGCCGCAAAAGCCTACTGCACCTGGTATTCCCAGGCGGTCTCCCATCCAAGTACTAACCAGGCCTGAATCTGCTTAGCTTCCGAGATCAGACGAGATCGGGCGTTTTCAGACTAGTATGGCCGTAGGCATCTGCAGCACCGTCTTCTCGCCTATTCAAGCTGGCCACCCTAGCACCCTCGCCACTTCTTCTTTCCGGTTGTTTTCAATTTTTTCTCTCTCTTTTTCTACTTCTACTTCTACTTCTCCTCCTCTTTCTCTCCTTCTCCTGCTAATTCTAGCCTATATGCCTGATACTCGCTCCCCTTCATGCCATCCCCACCGAGCTCTCTTTTTTCTTCTCCACCTCCTCAAGGAAAACTGCAAGCCCCGCCTACCTCACACCAGCCTGCCGCCTGCACGCTGCTGCCTTTCCACATTGCAACGCTGCGCACTTCTCTCAGCACAGCCAGCACAAGGGTCAGGCAGGCAATGCAAGCCAGCTCTCTCTTCCTTCGCTTTCCACACCAGCCCCAATGCCACAACTTGCATTCATGCGGCGCCTTCAGGCTAGGAGAGAGAACGTCCTGCCGACACACTGGCTTGCGGCCACACGGGCCAGCTGGCGTGCCATTCAAAGTGCAGCACGCCAAGGCACACAACCGTGCTGCGTTGCAAAGGCCCGGCAAAGCTGCAGCAGCTGAATGGCCCGACCAAGCCGCCTGCCTGAGTTGAGCCCGCAGGCAAGTGTTGGGAGGAATGGCGAGGACGCAGAGAGCAGCAAAAGGTTGGCCTGCCTCTGGTGTGGAGAGTGCTTGGCGTGAGCAGTCACTGCTGGCCGCAAAAGCCTACTGCACCTGGTATTCCCAGGCGGTCTCCCATCCAAGTACTAACCAGGCCTGAGTCTGCTTAGCTTCCGAGATCAGACGAGATCGGGCGTTTTCAGACTAGTATGGCCGTAGGCATCTGCAGCACCGTCTTCTCGCCTATTCAAGCTGGCCACCCTAGCACCCTCGCCACTTCTTCTTTCCGGTTGTTTTCAATTTTTTCTCTCTCTTTTTCTACTTCTACTTCTACTTCTCCTCCTCTTTCTCTCCTTCTCCTGCTAATTCTAGCCTATATGCCTGATACTCGCTCCCCTTCATGCCATCCCCACCGAGCTCTCTTTTTTCTTCTCCACCTCCTCAAGGAAAACTGCAAGCCCCGCCCACCTCACACCAGCCTGCCGCCTGCACGCTGCTGCCTTTCCACATTGCAACGCTGCGCACTTCTCTCAGCACAGCCAGCACAAGGGTCAGGCAGGCAATGCAAGCCAGCTCTCTCTTCCTTCGCTTTCCACACCAGCCCCAATGCCACAACTTGCATTCATGCGGCGCCTTCAGGCTAGGAGAGAGAACGTCCTGCCGACACACTGGCTTGCGGCCACACGGGCCAGCTGGCGTGCCCATCAAAGTGCAGCACGCCAAGGCACACAACCGTGCTGCGTTGCAAAGGCCCGGCAAAGCTGCAGCAGCTGAATGGCCCGACCAAGCCGCCTGCCTGAGTTGAGCCCGCAGGCAAGTGTTGGGAGGAATGGCGAGGACGCAGAGAGCAGCAAAAGGTTGGCCTGCCTCTGGTGTGGAGAGTGCTTGGCGTGAGCAGTCTCTGCTGGCCGCAAAAGCCTACTGCACCTGGTATTCCCAGGCGGTCTCCCATCCAAGTACTAACCAGGCCTGAGTCTGCTTAGCTTCCGAGATCAGACGAGATCGGGCGTTTTCAGACTAGTATGGCCGTAGGCATCTGCAGCACCGTCTTCTCGCCTATTCAAGCTGGCCACCCTAGCACCCTCGCCACTTCTTCTTTCCGGTTGTTTTCAATTTTTTCTCTCTCTTTTTCTACTTCTACTTCTACTTCTCCTCCTCTTTCTCTCCTTCTCCTGCTAATTCTAGCCTATATGCCTGATACTCGCTCCCCTTCATGCCATCCCCACCGAGCTCTCTTTTTTCTTCTCCACCTCCTCAAGGAAAACTGCAAGCCCCGCCTACCTCACACCAGCCTGCCGCCTGCACGCTGCTGCCTTTCCACATTGCAACGCTGCGCACTTCTCTCAGCACAGCCAGCACAAGGGTCAGGCAGGCAATGCAAGCCAGCTCTCTCTTCCTTCGCTTTCCACACCAGCCCCAATGCCACAACTTGCATTCATGCGGCGCCTTCAGGCTAGGAGAGAGAACGTCCTGCCGACACACTGGCTTGCGGCCACACGGGCCAGCTGGCGTGCCATTCAAAGTGCAGCACGCCAAGGCACACAACCGTGCTGCGTTGCAAAGGCCCGGCAAAGCTGCAGCAGCTGAATGGCCCGACCAAGCCGCCTGCCTGAGTTGAGCCCGCAGGCAAGTGTTGGGAGGAATGGCGAGGACGCAGAGAGCAGCAAAAGGTTGGCCTGCCTCTGGTGTGGAGAGTGCTTGGCGTGAGCAGTCACTGCTGGCCGCAAAAGCCTACTGCACCTGGTATTCCCAGGCGGTCTCCCATCCAAGTACTAACCAGGCCTGAGTCTGCTTAGCTTCCGAGATCAGACGAGATCGGGCGTTTTCAGACTAGTATGGCCGTAGGCATCTGCAGCACCGTCTTCTCGCCTATTCAAGCTGGCCACCCTAGCACCCTCGCCACTTCTTCTTTCCGGTTGTTTTCAATTTTTTCTCTCTCTTTTTCTACTTCTACTTCTACTTCTCCTCCTCTTTCTCTCCTTCTCCTGCTAATTCTAGCCTATATGCCTGATACTCGCTCCCCTTCATGCCATCCCCACCGAGCTCTCTTTTTTCTTCTCCACCTCCTCAAGGAAAACTGCAAGCCCCGCCCACCTCACACCAGCCTGCCGCCTGCACGCTGCTGCCTTTCCACATTGCAACGCTGCGCACTTCTCTCAGCACAGCCAGCACAAGGGTCAGGCAGGCAATGCAAGCCAGCTCTCTCTTCCTTCGCTTTCCACACCAGCCCCAATGCCACAACTTGCATTCATGCGGCGCCTTCAGGCTAGGAGAGAGAACGTCCTGCCGACACACTGGCTTGCGGCCACACGGGCCAGCTGGCGTGCCCATCAAAGTGCAGCACGCCAAGGCACACAACCGTGCTGCGTTGCAAAGGCCCGGCAAAGCTGCAGCAGCTGAATGGCCCGACCAAGCCGCCTGCCTGAGTTGAGCCCGCAGGCAAGTGTTGGGAGGAATGGCGAGGACGCAGAGAGCAGCAAAAGGTTGGCCTGCCTCTGGTGTGGAGAGTGCTTGGCGTGAGCAGTCTCTGCTGGCCGCAAAAGCCTACTGCACCTGGTATTCCCAGGCGGTCTCCCATCCAAGTACTAACCAGGCCTGAGTCTGCTTAGCTTCCGAGATCAGACGAGATCGGGCGTTTTCAGACTAGTATGGCCGTAGGCATCTGCAGCACCGTCTTCTCGCCTATTCAAGCTGGCCACCCTAGCACCCTCGCCACTTCTTCTTTCCGGTTGTTTTCAATTTTTTCTCTCTCTTTTTCTACTTCTACTTCTACTTCTCCTCCTCTTTCTCTCCTTCTCCTGCTAATTCTAGCCTATATGCCTGATACTCGCTCCCCTTCATGCCATCCCCACCGAGCTCTCTTTTTTCTTCTCCACCTCCTCAAGGAAAACTGCAAGCCCCGCCTACCTCACACCAGCCTGCCGCCTGCACGCTGCTGCCTTTCCACATTGCAACGCTGCGCACTTCTCTCAGCACAGCCAGCACAAGGGTCAGGCAGGCAATGCAAGCCAGCTCTCTCTTCCTTCGCTTTCCACACCAGCCCCAATGCCACAACTTGCATTCATGCGGCGCCTTCAGGCTAGGAGAGAGAACGTCCTGCCGACACACTGGCTTGCGGCCACACGGGCCAGCTGGCGTGCCATTCAAAGTGCAGCACGCCAAGGCACACAACCGTGCTGCGTTGCAAAGGCCCGGCAAAGCTGCAGCAGCTGAATGGCCCGACCAAGCCGCCTGCCTGAGTTGAGCCCGCAGGCAAGTGTTGGGAGGAATGGCGAGGACGCAGAGAGCAGCAAAAGGTTGGCCTGCCTCTGGTGTGGAGAGTGCTTGGCGTGAGCAGTCACTGCTGGCCGCAAAAGCCTACTGCACCTGGTATTCCCAGGCGGTCTCCCATCCAAGTACTAACCAGGCCTGAGTCTGCTTAGCTTCCGAGATCAGACGAGATCGGGCGTTTTCAGACTAGTATGGCCGTAGGCATCTGCAGCACCGTCTTCTCGCCTATTCAAGCTGGCCACCCTAGCACCCTCGCCACTTCTTCTTTCCGGTTGTTTTCAATTTTTTCTCTCTCTTTTTCTACTTCTACTTCTACTTCTCCTCCTCTTTCTCTCCTTCTCCTGCTAATTCTAGCCTATATGCCTGATACTCGCTCCCCTTCATGCCATCCCCACCGAGCTCTCTTTTTTCTTCTCCACCTCCTCAAGGAAAACTGCAAGCCCCGCCCACCTCACACCAGCCTGCCGCCTGCACGCTGCTGCCTTTCCACATTGCAACGCTGCGCACTTCTCTCAGCACAGCCAGCACAAGGGTCAGGCAGGCAATGCAAGCCAGCTCTCTCTTCCTTCGCTTTCCACACCAGCCCCAATGCCACAACTTGCATTCATGCGGCGCCTTCAGGCTAGGAGAGAGAACGTCCTGCCGACACACTGGCTTGCGGCCACACGGGCCAGCTGGCGTTCCCATCAAAGTGCAGCACGCCAAGGCACACAACCGTGCTGCGTTGCAAAGGCCCGGCAAAGCTGCAGCAGCTGAATGGCCCGACCAAGCCGCCTGCCTGAGTTGAGCCCGCAGGCAAGTGTTGGGAGGAATGGCGAGGACGCAGAGAGCAGCAAAAGGTTGGCCTGCCTCTGGTGTGGAGAGTGCTTGGCGTGAGCAGTCACTGCTGGCCGCAAAAGCCTACTGCACCTGGTATTCCCAGGCGGTCTCCCATCCAAGTACTAACCAGGCCTGAGTCTGCTTAGCTTCCGAGATCAGACGAGATCGGGCGTTTTCAGACTAGTATGGCCGTAGGCATCTGCAGCACCGTCTTCTCGCCTATTCAAGCTGGCCACCCTAGCACCCTCGCCACTTCTTCTTTCCGGTTGTTTTCAATTTTTTCTCTCTCTTTTTCTACTTCTACTTCTACTTCTCCTCCTCTTTCTCTCCTTCTCCTGCTAATTCTAGCCTATATGCCTGATACTCGCTCCCCTTCATGCCGTCCCCACCTAGCTCTCTTTTTTCTTCTCCACCTCCCCAAGGAAAACTGCAAGCCCCGCCCACCTCACACCAGCCTGCCGCCTGCACGCTGCTGCCTTTCCACATTGCAACGCTGCGCACTTCTCTCAGCACAGCCAGCACAAGGGTCAGGCAGGCAATGCAAGCCAGCTCTCTCTTCCTTCGCTTTCCACACCAGCCCCAATGCCACAACTTGCATTCATGCGGCGCCTTCAGGCTAGGAGAGAGAACGTCCTGCCGACACACTGGCTTGCGGCCACACGGGCCAGCTGGCGTGCCCATCAAAGTGCAGCACGCCAAGGCACACAACCGTGCTGCGTTGCAAAGGCCCGGCAAAGCTGCAGCAGCTGAATGGCCCGACCAAGCCGCCTGCCTGAGTTGAGCCCGCAGGCAAGTGTTGGGAGGAATGGCGAGGACGCAGAGAGCAGCAAAAGGTTGGCCTGCCTCTGGTGTGGAGAGTGCTTGGCGTGAGCAGTCTCTGCTGGCCGCAAAAGCCTACTGCACCTGGTATTCCCAGGCGGTCTCCCATCCAAGTACTAACCAGGCCTGAGTCTGCTTAGCTTCCGAGATCAGACGAGATCGGGCGTTTTCAGACTAGTATGGCCGTAGGCATCTGTAGCACCGTCTTCTCGCCTATTCAAGCTGGCCACCCTAGCACCCTCGCCACTTCTTCTTTCCGGTTGTTTTCAATTTTTTCTCTCTCTTTTTCTACTTCTACTTCTACTTCTCCTCCTCTTTCTCTCCTTCTCCTGCTAATTCTAGCCTATATGCCTGATACTCGCTCCCCTTCATGCCATCCCCACCGAGCTCTCTTTTTTCTTCTCCACCTCCTCAAGGAAAACTGCAAGCCCCGCCTACCTCACACCAGCCTGCCGCCTGCACGCTGCTGCCTTTCCACATTGCAACGCTGCGCACTTCTCTCAGCACAGCCAGCACAAGGGTCAGGCAGGCAATGCAAGCCAGCTCTCTCTTCCTTCGCTTTCCACACCAGCCCCAATGCCACAACTTGCATTCATGCGGCGCCTTCAGGCTAGGAGAGAGAACGTCCTGCCGACACACTGGCTTGCGGCCACACGGGCCAGCTGGCGTGCCCATCAAAGTGCAGCACGCCAAGGCACACAACCGTGCTGCGTTGCAAAGGCCCGGCAAAGCTGCAGCAGCTGAATGGCCCGACCATCCCGCCTGCCTGAGTTGAGCCCGCAGGCAAGTGTTGGGAGGAATGGCGAGGACGCAGAGAGCAGCAAAAGGTTGGCCTGCCTCTGGTGTGGAGAGTGCTTGGCGTGAGCAGTCACTGCTGGCCGCAAAAGCCTACTGCACCTGGTATTCCCAGGCGGTCTCCCATCCAAGTACTAACCAGGCCTGAGTCTGCTTAGTTTCCGAGATCAGACGAGATCGGGCGTTTTCAGACTAGTATGGCCGTAGGCATCTGCAGCACCGTCTTCTCGCCTATTCAAGCTGGCCACCCTAGCACCCTCGCCACTTCTTCTTTCCGGTTGTTTTCAGTTTTTTCTCTCTCTTTTTCTACTTCTACTTCTACTTCTCCTCCTCTTTCTCTCCTTCTCCTGCTAATTCTAGCCTATATGCCTGATACTCGCTCCCCTTCATGCCGTCCCCACCTAGCTCTCTTTTTTCTTCTCCACCTCCCCAAGGAAAACTGCAAGCCCCGCCCACCTCACACCAGCCTGCCGCCTGCACGCTGCTGCCTTTCCACATTGCAACGCTGCGCACTTCTCTCAGCACAGCCAGCACAAGGGTCAGGCAGGCAATGCAAGCCAGCTCTCTCTTCCTTCGCTTTCCACACCAGCCCCAATGCCACAACTTGCATTCATGCGGCGCCTTCAGGCTAGGAGAGAGAACGTCCTGCCGACACACTGGCTTGCGGCCACACGGGCCAGCTGGCGTGCCCATCAAAGTGCAGCACGCCAAGGCACACAACCGTGCTGCGTTGCAAAGGCCCGGCAAAGCTGCAGCAGCTGAATGGCCCGACCAAGCCGCCTGCCTGAGTTGAGCCCGCAGGCAAGTGTTGGGAGGAATGGCGAGGACGCAGAGAGCAGCAAAAGGTTGGCCTGCCTCTGGTGTGGAGAGTGCTTGGCGTGAGCAGTCTCTGCTGGCCGCAAAAGCCTACTGCACCTGGTATTCCCAGGCGGTCTCCCATCCAAGTACTAACCAGGCCTGAGTCTGCTTAGCTTCCGAGATCAGACGAGATCGGGCGTTTTCAGACTAGTATGGCCGTAGGCATCTGCAGCACCGTCTTCTCGCCTATTCAAGCTGGCCACCCTAGCACCCTCGCCACTTCTTCTTTCCGGTTGTTTTCAATTTTTTCTCTCTCTTTTTCTACTTCTACTTCTACTTCTCCTCCTCTTTCTCTCCTTCTCCTGCTAATTCTAGCCTATATGCCTGATACTCGCTCCCCTTCATGCCATCCCCACCGAGCTCTCTTTTTTCTTCTCCACCTCCTCAAGGAAAACTGCAAGCCCCGCCTACCTCACACCAGCCTGCCGCCTGCACGCTGCTGCCTTTCCACATTGCAACGCTGCGCACTTCTCTCAGCACAGCCAGCACAAGGGTCAGGCAGGCAATGCAAGCCAGCTCTCTCTTCCTTCGCTTTCCACACCAGCCCCAATGCCACAACTTGCATTCATGCGGCGCCTTCAGGCTAGGAGAGAGAACGTCCTGCCGACACACTGGCTTGCGGCCACACGGGCCAGCTGGCGTGCCCATCAAAGTGCAGCACGCCAAGGCACACAACCGTGCTGCGTTGCAAAGGCCCGGCAAAGCTGCAGCAGCTGAATGGCCCGACCAAGCCGCCTGCCTGAGTTGAGCCCGCAGGCAAGTGTTGGGAGGAATGGCGAGGACGCAGAGAGCAGCAAAAGGTTGGCCTGCCTCTGGTGTGGAGAGTGCTTGGCGTGAGCAGTCACTGCTGGCCGCAAAAGCCTACTGCACCTGGTATTCCCAGGCGGTCTCCCATCCAAGTACTAACCAGGCCTGAGTCTGCTTAGTTTCCGAGATCAGACGAGATCGGGCGTTTTCAGACTAGTATGGCCGTAGGCATCTGCAGCACCGTCTTCTCGCCTATTCAAGCTGGCCACCCTAGCACCCTCGCCACTTCTTCTTTCCGGTTGTTTTCAGTTTTTTCTCTCTCTTTTTCTACTTCTACTTCTACTTCTCCTCCTCTTTCTCTCCTTCTCCTGCTAATTCTAGCCTATATGCCTGATACTCGCTCCCCTTCATGCCATCCCCACCGAGCTCTCTTTTTTCTTCTCCACCTCCTCAAGGAAAACTGCAAGCCCCGCCTACCTCACACCAGCCTGCCGCCTGCACGCTGCTGCCTTTCCACATTGCAACGCTGCGCACTTCTCTCAGCACAGCCAGCACAAGGGTCAGGCAGGCAATGCAAGCCAGCTCTCTCTTCCTTCGCTTTCCACACCAGCCCCAATGCCACAACTTGCATTCATGCGGCGCCTTCAGGCTAGGAGAGAGAACGTCCTGCCGACACACTGGCTTGCGGCCACACGGGCCAGCTGGCGTGCCCATCAAAGTGCAGCACGCCAAGGCACACAACCGTGCTGCGTTGCAAAGGCCCGGCAAAGCTGCAGCAGCTGAATGGCCCGACCAAGCCGCCTGCCTGAGTTGAGCCCGCAGGCAAGTGTTGGGAGGAATGGCGAGGACGCAGAGAGCAGCAAAAGGTTGGCCTGCCTCTGGTGTGGAGAGTGCTTGGCGTGAGCAGTCACTGCTGGCCGCAAAAGCCTACTGCATCTGGTATTCCCAGGCGGTCTCCCATCCAAGTACTAACCAGGCCTGAGTCTGCTTAGCTTCCGAGATCAGACGAGATCGGGCGTTTTCAGACTAGTATGGCCGTAGGCATCTGCAGCACCGTCTTCTCGCCTATTCAAGCTGGCCACCCTAGCACCCTCGCCACTTCTTCTTTCCGGTTGTTTTCAATTTTTTCTCTCTCTTTTTCTACTTCTACTTCTACTTCTCCTCCTCTTTCTCTCCTTCTCCTGCTAATTCTAGCCTATATGCCTGATACTCGCTCCCCTTCATGCCGTCCCCACCTAGCTCTCTTTTTTCTTCTCCACCTCCCCAAGGAAAACTGCAAGCCCCGCCCACCTCACACCAGCCTGCCGCCTGCACGCTGCTGCCTTTCCACATTGCAACGCTGCGCACTTCTCTCAGCACAGCCAGCACAAGGGTCAGGCAGGCAATGCAAGCCAGCTCTCTCTTCCTTCGCTTTCCACACCAGCCCCAATGCCACAACTTGCATTCATGCGGCGCCTTCAGGCTAGGAGAGAGAACGTCCTGCCGACACACTGGCTTGCGGCCACACGGGCCAGCTGGCGTGCCCATCAAAGTGCAGCACGCCAAGGCACACAACCGTGCTGCGTTGCAAAGGCCCGGCAAAGCTGCAGCAGCTGAATGGCCCGACCAAGCCGCCTGCCTGAGTTGAGCCCGCAGGCAAGTGTTGGGAGGAATGGCGAGGACGCAGAGAGCAGCAAAAGGTTGGCCTGCCTCTGGTGTGGAGAGTGCTTGGCGTGAGCAGTCACTGCTGGCCGCAAAAGCCTACTGCACCTGGTATTCCCAGGCGGTCTCCCATCCAAGTACTAACCAGGCCTGAGTCTGCTTAGCTTCCGAGATCAGACGAGATCGGGCGTTTTCAGACTAGTATGGCCGTAGGCATCTGCAGCACCGTCTTCTCGCCTATTCAAGCTGGCCACCCTAGCACCCTCGCCACTTCTTCTTTCCGGTTGTTTTCAATTTTTTCTCTCTCTTTTTCTACTTCTACTTCTACTTCTCCTCCTCTTTCTCTCCTTCTCCTGCTAATTCTAGCCTATATGCCTGATACTCGCTCCCCTTCATGCCATCCCCACCGAGCTCTCTTTTTTCTTCTCCACCTCCTCAAGGAAAACTGCAAGCCCCGCCTACCTCACACCAGCCTGCCGCCTGCACGCTGCTGCCTTTCCACATTGCAACGCTGCGCACTTCTCTCAGCACAGCCAGCACAAGGGTCAGGCAGGCAATGCAAGCCAGCTCTCTCTTCCTTCGCTTTCCACACCAGCCCCAATGCCACAACTTGCATTCATGCGGCGCCTTCAGGCTAGGAGAGAGAACGTCCTGCCGACACACTGGCTTGCGGCCACACGGGCCAGCTGGCGTGCCCATCAAAGTGCAGCACGCCAAGGCACACAACCGTGCTGCGTTGCAAAGGCCCGGCAAAGCTGCAGCAGCTGAATGGCCCGACCAAGCCGCCTGCCTGAGTTGAGCCCGCAGGCAAGTGTTGGGAGGAATGGCGAGGACGCAGAGAGCAGCAAAAGGTTGGCCTGCCTCTGGTGTGGAGAGTGCTTGGCGTGAGCAGTCACTGCTGGCCGCAAAAGCCTACTGCACCTGGTATTCCCAGGCGGTCTCCCATCCAAGTACTAACCAGGCCTGAGTCTGCTTAGCTTCCGAGATCAGACGAGATCGGGCGTTTTCAGACTAGTATGGCCGTAGGCATCTGCAGCACCGTCTTCTCGCCTATTCAAGCTGGCCACCCTAGCACCCTCGCCACTTCTTCTTTCCGGTTGTTTTCAGTTTTTTCTCTCTCTTTTTCTACTTCTACTTCTACTTCTCCTCCTCTTTCTCTCCTTCTCCTGCTAATTCTAGCCTATATGCCTGATACTCGCTCCCCTTCATGCCATCCCCACCGAGCTCTCTTTTTTCTTCTCCACCTCCTCAAGGAAAACTGCAAGCCCCGCCTACCTCACACCAGCCTGCCGCCTGCACGCTGCTGCCTTTCCACATTGCAACGCTGCGCACTTCTCTCAGCACAGCCAGCACAAGGGTCAGGCAGGCAATGCAAGCCAGCTCTCTCTTCCTTCGCTTTCCACACCAGCCCCAATGCCACAACTTGCATTCATGCGGCGCCTTCAGGCTAGGAGAGAGAACGTCCTGCCGACACACTGGCTTGCGGCCACACGGGCCAGCTGGCGTGCCCATCAAAGTGCAGCACGCCAAGGAACACAACCGTGCTGCGTTGCAAAGGCCCGGCAAAGCTGCAGCAGCTGAATGGCCCGACCAAGCCGCCTGCCTGAGTTGAGCCCGCAGGCAAGTGTTGGGAGGAATGGCGAGGACGCAGAGAGCAGCAAAAGGTTGGCCTGCCTCTGGTGTGGAGAGTGCTTGGCGTGAGCAGTCACTGCTGGCCGCAAAAGCCTACTGCACCTGGTATTCCCAGGCGGTCTCCCATCCAAGTACTAACCAGGCCTGAGTCTGCTTAGCTTCCGAGATCAGACGAGATCGGGCGTTTTCAGACTAGTATGGCCGTAGGCATCCTGCCGCCTGCACGCTGCTGCCTTTCCACATTGCAACGCTGCGCACTTCTCTCAGCACAGCCAGCACAAGGGTCAGGCAGGCAATGCAAGCCAGCTCTCTCTTCCTTCGCTTTCCACACCAGCCC
>NC_092710.1:304938467-304945967 GCF_047496885.1 Scyliorhinus torazame
TGGCTTGCGGCCACACGGGCCAGCTGGCGGGCCCATTAAAGTGCAGCACGCCAAGGCAACCAACCGTGCTGCGTTGCAAAGGTCCGGCAAAGCTGCAGCAGCTGAATGGCCCGACCAAGCCGCCTGCCTGAGTTGAGCCCGCAGGCAAGTGTTGGGAGGAATGGCGAGGACGCAGAGAGCAGCAAAAGGTTGGCCTGCCTCTGGTGTGGAGAGTGCTTGGCGTGAGCAGTCTCTGCTGGCCGCAAAAGCCTACTGCACCTGGTATTCCCAGGCGGTCTCCCATCCAAGTACTAACCAGGCCTGAGTCTGCTTAGCTTCCGAGATCAGACAAGATAGGGCGTTTTCAGACTAGCATGGCCATAAGCATCTGCAGCACCGTCTTCTCACCTATTCAAGCTGGCCACGCTAGCACCCTCGCAACTTCTTCTTTCCGGTTGTTTTCAATTTTTTATCTCTCTTTTTCTACTTCTACTTCTACTTCTCCTCCTCTTTCTCTCCTTCTCCTGCTAATTCTAGCCTATATGCCTGATACTCGCTCCCCTTCATGCCGTCCCCACCTAGCTCTCTTTTTTCTTCTCCACCTCCCCAAGGAAAACTGCAAGCCCCGCCCACCTCACACCAGCCTGCCGCCTGCACGCTGCTGCCTTTCCACATTGCAACGCTGCGCACTTCTCTCAGCACAGCCAGCACAAGGGTCAGGCAGGCAATGCAAGCCAGCTCTCTCTTCCTTCGCTTTCCACACCAGCCCCAATGCCACAACTTGCATTCATGCGGCGCCTTCAGGCTAGGAGAGAGAACGTCCTGCCGACACACTGGCTTGCGGCCACACGGGCCAGCTGGCGTGCCCATCAAAGTGCAGCACGCCAAGGCACACAACCGTGCTGCGTTGCAAAGGCCCGGCAAAGCTGCAGCAGCTGAATGGCCCGACCAAGCCGCCTGCCTGAGTTGAGCCCGCAGGCAAGTGTTGGGAGGAATGGCGAGGACGCAGAGAGCAGCAAAAGGTTGGCCTGCCTCTGGTGTGGAGAGTGCTTGGCGTGAGCAGTCTCTGCTGGCCGCAAAAGCCTACTGCACCTGGTATTCCCAGGCGGTCTCCCATCCAAGTACTAACCAGGCCTGAGTCTGCTTAGCTTCCGAGATCAGACGAGATCGGGCGTTTTCAGACTAGTATGGCCGTAGGCATCTGCAGCACCGTCTTCTCGCCTATTCAAGCTGGCCACCCTAGCACCCTCGCCACTTCTTCTTTCCGGTTGTTTTCAATTTTTTCTCTCTCTTTTTCTACTTCTACTTCTACTTCTCCTCCTCTTTCTCTCCTTCTCCTGCTAATTCTAGCCTATATGCCTGATACTCGCTCCCCTTCATGCCATCCCCACCGAGCTCTCTTTTTTCTTCTCCACCTCCTCAAGGAAAACTGCAAGCCCCGCCTACCTCACACCAGCCTGCCGCCTGCACGCTGCTGCCTTTCCACATTGCAACGCTGCGCACTTCTCTCAGCACAGCCAGCACAAGGGTCAGGCAGGCAATGCAAGCCAGCTCTCTCTTCCTTCGCTTTCCACACCAGCCCCAATGCCACAACTTGCATTCATGCGGCGCCTTCAGGCTAGGAGAGAGAACGTCCTGCCGACACACTGGCTTGCGGCCACACGGGCCAGCTGGCGTGCCCATCAAAGTGCAGCACGCCAAGGCACACAACCGTGCTGCGTTGCAAAGGCCCGGCAAAGCTGCAGCAGCTGAATGGCCCGACCATCCCGCCTGCCTGAGTTGAGCCCGCAGGCAAGTGTTGGGAGGAATGGCGAGGACGCAGAGAGCAGCAAAAGGTTGGCCTGCCTCTGGTGTGGAGAGTGCTTGGCGTGAGCAGTCACTGCTGGCCGCAAAAGCCTACTGCACCTGGTATTCCCAGGCGGTCTCCCATCCAAGTACTAACCAGGCCTGAGTCTGCTTAGTTTCCGAGATCAGACGAGATCGGGCGTTTTCAGACTAGTATGGCCGTAGGCATCTGCAGCACCGTCTTCTCGCCTATTCAAGCTGGCCACCCTAGCACCCTCGCCACTTCTTCTTTCCGGTTGTTTTCAGTTTTTTCTCTCTCTTTTTCTACTTCTACTTCTACTTCTCCTCCTCTTTCTCTCCTTCTCCTGCTAATTCTAGCCTATATGCCTGATACTCGCTCCCCTTCATGCCATCCCCACCGAGCTCTCTTTTTTCTTCTCCACCTCCTCAAGGAAAACTGCAAGCCCCGCCTACCTCACACCAGCCTGCCGCCTGCACGCTGCTGCCTTTCCACATTGCAACGCTGCGCACTTCTCTCAGCACAGCCAGCACAAGGGTCAGGCAGGCAATGCAAGCCAGCTCTCTCTTCCTTCGCTTTCCACACCAGCCCCAATGCCACAACTTGCATTCATGCGGCGCCTTCAGGCTAGGAGAGAGAACGTCCTGCCGACACACTGGCTTGCGGCCACACGGGCCAGCTGGCGTGCCCATCAAAGTGCAGCACGCCAAGGCACACAACCGTGCTGCGTTGCAAAGGCCCGGCAAAGCTGCAGCAGCTGAATGGCCCGACCAAGCCGCCTGCCTGAGTTGAGCCCGCAGGCAAGTGTTGGGAGGAATGGCGAGGACGCAGAGAGCAGCAAAAGGTTGGCCTGCCTCTGGTGTGGAGAGTGCTTGGCGTGAGCAGTCACTGCTGGCCGCAAAAGCCTACTGCACCTGGTATTCCCAGGCGGTCTCCCATCCAAGTACTAACCAGGCCTGAGTCTGCTTAGCTTCCGAGATCAGACGAGATCGGGCGTTTTCAGACTAGTATGGCCGTAGGCATCTGCAGCACCGTCTTCTCGCCTATTCAAGCTGGCCACCCTAGCACCCTCGCCACTTCTTCTTTCCGGTTGTTTTCAATTTTTTCTCTCTCTTTTTCTACTTCTACTTCTACTTCTCCTCCTCTTTCTCTCCTTCTCCTGCTAATTCTAGCCTATATGCCTGATACTCGCTCCCCTTCATGCCGTCCCCACCTAGCTCTCTTTTTTCTTCTCCACCTCCCCAAGGAAAACTGCAAGCCCCGCCCACCTCACACCAGCCTGCCGCCTGCACGCTGCTGCCTTTCCACATTGCAACGCTGCGCACTTCTCTCAGCACAGCCAGCACAAGGGTCAGGCAGGCAATGCAAGCCAGCTCTCTCTTCCTTCGCTTTCCACACCAGCCCCAATGCCACAACTTGCATTCATGCGGCGCCTTCAGGCTAGGAGAGAGAACGTCCTGCCGACACACTGGCTTGCGGCCACACGGGCCAGCTGGCGTGCCCATCAAAGTGCAGCACGCCAAGGCACACAACCGTGCTGCGTTGCAAAGGCCCGGCAAAGCTGCAGCAGCTGAATGGCCCGACCAAGCCGCCTGCCTGAGTTGAGCCCGCAGGCAAGTGTTGGGAGGAATGGCGAGGACGCAGAGAGCAGCAAAAGGTTGGCCTGCCTCTGGTGTGGAGAGTGCTTGGCGTGAGCAGTCACTGCTGGCCGCAAAAGCCTACTGCACCTGGTATTCCCAGGCGGTCTCCCATCCAAGTACTAACCAGGCCTGAGTCTGCTTAGCTTCCGAGATCAGACGAGATCGGGCGTTTTCAGACTAGTATGGCCGTAGGCATCTGCAGCACCGTCTTCTCGCCTATTCAAGCTGGCCACCCTAGCACCCTCGCCACTTCTTCTTTCCGGTTGTTTTCAATTTTTTCTCTCTCTTTTTCTACTTCTACTTCTACTTCTCCTCCTCTTTCTCTCCTTCTCCTGCTAATTCTAGCCTATATGCCTGATACTCGCTCCCCTTCATGCCGTCCCCACCGAGCTCTCTTTTTTCTTCTCCACCTCCTCAAGGAAAACTGCAAGCCCCGCCTACCTCACACCAGCCTGCCGCCTGCACGCTGCTGCCTTTCCACATTGCAACGCTGCGCACTTCTCTCAGCACAGCCAGCACAAGGGTCAGGCAGGCAATGCAAGCCAGCTCTCTCTTCCTTCGCTTTCCACACCAGCCCCAATGCCACAACTTGCATTCATGCGGCGCCTTCAGGCTAGGAGAGAGAACGTCCTGCCGACACACTGGCTTGCGGCCACACGGGCCAGCTGGCGTTCCCATCAAAGTGCAGCACGCCAAGGCACACAACCGTGCTGCGTTGCAAAGGCCCGGCAAAGCTGCAGCAGCTGAATGGCCCGACCAAGCCGCCTGCCTGAGTTGAGCCCGCAGGCAAGTGTTGGGAGGAATGGCGAGGACGCAGAGAGCAGCAAAAGGTTGGCCTGCCTCTGGTGTGGAGAGTGCTTGGCGTGAGCAGTCACTGCTGGCCGCAAAAGCCTACTGCACCTGGTATTCCCAGGCGGTCTCCCATCCAAGTACTAACCAGGCCTGAGTCTGCTTAGCTTCCGAGATCAGACGAGATCGGGCGTTTTCAGACTAGTATGGCCGTAGGCATCTGCAGCACCGTCTTCTTGCCTATTCAAGCTGGCCACCCTAGCACCCTCGCCACTTCTTCTTTCCGGTTGTTTTCAATTTTTTCTCTCTCTTTTTCTACTTCTACTTCTACTTCTCCTCCTCTTTCTCTCCTTCTCCTGCTAATTCTAGCCTATATGCCTGATACTCGCTCCCCTTCATGCCATCCCCACCGAGCTCTCTTTTTTCTTCTCCACCTCCTCAAGGAAAACTGCAAGCCCCGCCTACCTCACACCAGCCTGCCGCCTGCACGCTGCTGCCTTTCCACATTGCAACGCTGCGCACTTCTCTCAGCACAGCCAGCACAAGGGTCAGGCAGGCAATGCAAGCCAGCTCTCTCTTCCTTCGCTTTCCACACCAGCCCCAATGCCACAACTTGCATTCATGCGGCGCCTTCAGGCTAGGAGAGAGAACGTCCTGCCGACACACTGGCTTGCGGCCACACGGGCCAGCTGGCGTTCCCATCAAAGTGCAGCACGCCAAGGCACACAACCGTGCTGCGTTGCAAAGGCCCGGCAAAGCTGCAGCAGCTGAATGGCCCGACCAAGCCGCCTGCCTGAGTTGAGCCCGCAGGCAAGTGTTGGGAGGAATGGCGAGGACGCAGAGAGCAGCAAATGGTTGGCCTGCCTCTGGTGTGGAGAGTGCTTGGCGTGAGCAGTCACTGCTGGCCGCAAAAGCCTACTGCACCTGGTATTCCCAGGCGGTCTCCCATCCAAGTACTAACCAGGCCTGAGTCTGCTTAGCTTCCGAGATCAGACGAGATCGGGCGTTTTCAGACTAGTATGGCCGTAGGCATCTGCAGCACCGTCTTCTCGCCTATTCAAGCTGGCCACCCTAGCACCCTCGCCACTTCTTCTTTCCGGTTGTTTTCAATTTTTTCTCTCTCTTTTTCTACTTCTACTTCTACTTCTCCTCCTCTTTCTCTCCTTCTCCTGCTAATTCTAGCCTATATGCCTGATACTCGCTCCCCTTCATGCCGTCCCCACCTAGCTCTCTTTTTTCTTCTCCACCTCCCCAAGGAAAACTGCAAGCCCCGCCCACCTCACACCAGCCTGCCGCCTGCACGCTGCTGCCTTTCCACATTGCAACGCTGCGCACTTCTCTCAGCACAGCCAGCACAAGGGTCAGGCAGGCAATGCAAGCCAGCTCTCTCTTCCTTCGCTTTCCACACCAGCCCCAATGCCACAACTTGCATTCATGCGGCGCCTTCAGGCTAGGAGAGAGAACGTCCTGCCGACACACTGGCTTGCGGCCACACGGGCCAGCTGGCGTGCCCATCAAAGTGCAGCACGCCAAGGCACACAACCGTGCTGCGTTGCAAAGGCCCGGCAAAGCTGCAGCAGCTGAATGGCCCGACCAAGCCGCCTGCCTGAGTTGAGCCCGCAGGCAAGTGTTGGGAGGAATGGCGAGGACGCAGAGAGCAGCAAAAGGTTGGCCTGCCTCTGGTGTGGAGAGTGCTTGGCGTGAGCAGTCTCTGCTGGCCGCAAAAGCCTACTGCACCTGGTATTCCCAGGCGGTCTCCCATCCAAGTACTAACCAGGCCTGAGTCTGCTTAGCTTCCGAGATCAGACGAGATCGGGCGTTTTCAGACTAGTATGGCCGTAGGCATCTGCAGCACCGTCTTCTCGCCTATTCAAGCTGGCCACCCTAGCACCCTCGCCACTTCTTCTTTCCGGTTGTTTTCAATTTTTTCTCTCTCTTTTTCTACTTCTACTTCTACTTCTCCTCCTCTTTCTCTCCTTCTCCTGCTAATTCTAGCCTATATGCCTGATACTCGCTCCCCTTCATGCCATCCCCACCGAGCTCTCTTTTTTCTTCTCCACCTCCTCAAGGAAAACTGCAAGCCCCGCCTACCTCACACCAGCCTGCCGCCTGCACGCTGCTGCCTTTCCACATTGCAACGCTGCGCACTTCTCTCAGCACAGCCAGCACAAGGGTCAGGCAGGCAATGCAAGCCAGCTCTCTCTTCCTTCGCTTTCCACACCAGCCCCAATGCCACAACTTGCATTCATGCGGCGCCTTCAGGCTAGGAGAGAGAACGTCCTGCCGACACACTGGCTTGCGGCCACACGGGCCAGCTGGCGTGCCCATCAAAGTGCAGCACGCCAAGGCACACAACCGTGCTGCGTTGCAAAGGCCCGGCAAAGCTGCAGCAGCTGAATGGCCCGACCATCCCGCCTGCCTGAGTTGAGCCCGCAGGCAAGTGTTGGGAGGAATGGCGAGGACGCAGAGAGCAGCAAAAGGTTGGCCTGCCTCTGGTGTGGAGAGTGCTTGGCGTGAGCAGTCACTGCTGGCCGCAAAAGCCTACTGCACCTGGTATTCCCAGGCGGTCTCCCATCCAAGTACTAACCAGGCCTGAGTCTGCTTAGTTTCCGAGATCAGACGAGATCGGGCGTTTTCAGACTAGTATGGCCGTAGGCATCTGCAGCACCGTCTTCTCGCCTATTCAAGCTGGCCACCCTAGCACCCTCGCCACTTCTTCTTTCCGGTTGTTTTCAGTTTTTTCTCTCTCTTTTTCTACTTCTACTTCTACTTCTCCTCCTCTTTCTCTCCTTCTCCTGCTAATTCTAGCCTATATGCCTGATACTCGCTCCCCTTCATGCCATCCCCACCGAGCTCTCTTTTTTCTTCTCCACCTCCTCAAGGAAAACTGCAAGCCCCGCCTACCTCACACCAGCCTGCCGCCTGCACGCTGCTGCCTTTCCACATTGCAACGCTGCGCACTTCTCTCAGCACAGCCAGCACAAGGGTCAGGCAGGCAATGCAAGCCAGCTCTCTCTTCCTTCGCTTTCCACACCAGCCCCAATGCCACAACTTGCATTCATGCGGCGCCTTCAGGCTAGGAGAGAGAACGTCCTGCCGACACACTGGCTTGCGGCCACACGGGCCAGCTGGCGTGCCCATCAAAGTGCAGCACGCCAAGGCACACAACCGTGCTGCGTTGCAAAGGCCCGGCAAAGCTGCAGCAGCTGAATGGCCCGACCAAGCCGCCTGCCTGAGTTGAGCCCGCAGGCAAGTGTTGGGAGGAATGGCGAGGACGCAGAGAGCAGC
>NC_092710.1:304955967-304963467 GCF_047496885.1 Scyliorhinus torazame
GCACAAGGGTCAGGCAGGCAATGCAAGCCAGCTCTCTCTTCCTTCGCTTTCCACACCAGCCCCAATGCCACAACTTGCATTCATGCGGCGCCTTCAGGCTAGGAGAGAGAACGTCCTGCCGACACACTGGCTTGCGGCCACACGGGCCAGCTGGCGTGCCCATCAAAGTGCAGCACGCCAAGGCACACAACCGTGCTGCGTTGCAAAGGCCCGGCAAAGCTGCAGCAGCTGAATGGCCCGACCAAGCCGCCTGCCTGAGTTGAGCCCGCAGGCAAGTGTTGGGAGGAATGGCGAGGACGCAGAGAGCAGCAAAAGGTTGGCCTGCCTCTGGTGTGGAGAGTGCTTGGCGTGAGCAGTCACTGCTGGCCGCAAAAGCCTACTGCACCTGGTATTCCCAGGCGGTCTCCCATCCAAGTACTAACCAGGCCTGAGTCTGCTTAGCTTCCGAGATCAGACGAGATCGGGCGTTTTCAGACTAGTATGGCCGTAGGCATCTGCAGCACCGTCTTCTCGCCTATTCAAGCTGGCCACCCTAGCACCCTCGCCACTTCTTCTTTCCGGTTGTTTTCAATTTTTTCTCTCTCTTTTTCTACTTCTACTTCTACTTCTCCTCCTCTTTCTCTCCTTCTCCTGCTAATTCTAGCCTATATGCCTGATACTCGCTCCCCTTCATGCCGTCCCCACCGAGCTCTCTTTTTTCTTCTCCACCTCCTCAAGGAAAACTGCAAGCCCCGCCTACCTCACACCAGCCTGCCGCCTGCACGCTGCTGCCTTTCCACATTGCAACGCTGCGCACTTCTCTCAGCACAGCCAGCACAAGGGTCAGGCAGGCAATGCAAGCCAGCTCTCTCTTCCTTCGCTTTCCACACCAGCCCCAATGCCACAACTTGCATTCATGCGGCGCCTTCAGGCTAGGAGAGAGAACGTCCTGCCGACACACTGGCTTGCGGCCACACGGGCCAGCTGGCGTTCCCATCAAAGTGCAGCACGCCAAGGCACACAACCGTGCTGCGTTGCAAAGGCCCGGCAAAGCTGCAGCAGCTGAATGGCCCGACCAAGCCGCCTGCCTGAGTTGAGCCCGCAGGCAAGTGTTGGGAGGAATGGCGAGGACGCAGAGAGCAGCAAAAGGTTGGCCTGCCTCTGGTGTGGAGAGTGCTTGGCGTGAGCAGTCACTGCTGGCCGCAAAAGCCTACTGCACCTGGTATTCCCAGGCGGTCTCCCATCCAAGTACTAACCAGGCCTGAGTCTGCTTAGCTTCCGAGATCAGACGAGATCGGGCGTTTTCAGACTAGTATGGCCGTAGGCATCTGCAGCACCGTCTTCTTGCCTATTCAAGCTGGCCACCCTAGCACCCTCGCCACTTCTTCTTTCCGGTTGTTTTCAATTTTTTCTCTCTCTTTTTCTACTTCTACTTCTACTTCTCCTCCTCTTTCTCTCCTTCTCCTGCTAATTCTAGCCTATATGCCTGATACTCGCTCCCCTTCATGCCATCCCCACCGAGCTCTCTTTTTTCTTCTCCACCTCCTCAAGGAAAACTGCAAGCCCCGCCTACCTCACACCAGCCTGCCGCCTGCACGCTGCTGCCTTTCCACATTGCAACGCTGCGCACTTCTCTCAGCACAGCCAGCACAAGGGTCAGGCAGGCAATGCAAGCCAGCTCTCTCTTCCTTCGCTTTCCACACCAGCCCCAATGCCACAACTTGCATTCATGCGGCGCCTTCAGGCTAGGAGAGAGAACGTCCTGCCGACACACTGGCTTGCGGCCACACGGGCCAGCTGGCGTTCCCATCAAAGTGCAGCACGCCAAGGCACACAACCGTGCTGCGTTGCAAAGGCCCGGCAAAGCTGCAGCAGCTGAATGGCCCGACCAAGCCGCCTGCCTGAGTTGAGCCCGCAGGCAAGTGTTGGGAGGAATGGCGAGGACGCAGAGAGCAGCAAAAGGTTGGCCTGCCTCTGGTGTGGAGAGTGCTTGGCGTGAGCAGTCACTGCTGGCCGCAAAAGCCTACTGCACCTGGTATTCCCAGGCGGTCTCCCATCCAAGTACTAACCAGGCCTGAGTCTGCTTAGCTTCCGAGATCAGACGAGATCGGGCGTTTTCAGACTAGTATGGCCGTAGGCATCTGCAGCACCGTCTTCTCGCCTATTCAAGCTGGCCACCCTAGCACCCTCGCCACTTCTTCTTTCCGGTTGTTTTCAATTTTTTCTCTCTCTTTTTCTACTTCTACTTCTACTTCTCCTCCTCTTTCTCTCCTTCTCCTGCTAATTCTAGCCTATATGCCTGATACTCGCTCCCCTTCATGCCGTCCCCACCTAGCTCTCTTTTTTCTTCTCCACCTCCCCAAGGAAAACTGCAAGCCCCGCCCACCTCACACCAGCCTGCCGCCTGCACGCTGCTGCCTTTCCACATTGCAACGCTGCGCACTTCTCTCAGCACAGCCAGCACAAGGGTCAGGCAGGCAATGCAAGCCAGCTCTCTCTTCCTTCGCTTTCCACACCAGCCCCAATGCCACAACTTGCATTCATGCGGCGCCTTCAGGCTAGGAGAGAGAACGTCCTGCCGACACACTGGCTTGCGGCCACACGGGCCAGCTGGCGTGCCCATCAAAGTGCAGCACGCCAAGGCACACAACCGTGCTGCGTTGCAAAGGCCCGGCAAAGCTGCAGCAGCTGAATGGCCCGACCAAGCCGCCTGCCTGAGTTGAGCCCGCAGGCAAGTGTTGGGAGGAATGGCGAGGACGCAGAGAGCAGCAAAAGGTTGGCCTGCCTCTGGTGTGGAGAGTGCTTGGCGTGAGCAGTCTCTGCTGGCCGCAAAAGCCTACTGCACCTGGTATTCCCAGGCGGTCTCCCATCCAAGTACTAACCAGGCCTGAGTCTGCTTAGCTTCCGAGATCAGACGAGATCGGGCGTTTTCAGACTAGTATGGCCGTAGGCATCTGCAGCACCGTCTTCTCGCCTATTCAAGCTGGCCACCCTAGCACCCTCGCCACTTCTTCTTTCCGGTTGTTTTCAATTTTTTCTCTCTCTTTTTCTACTTCTACTTCTACTTCTCCTCCTCTTTCTCTCCTTCTCCTGCTAATTCTAGCCTATATGCCTGATACTCGCTCCCCTTCATGCCATCCCCACCGAGCTCTCTTTTTTCTTCTCCACCTCCTCAAGGAAAACTGCAAGCCCCGCCTACCTCACACCAGCCTGCCGCCTGCACGCTGCTGCCTTTCCACATTGCAACGCTGCGCACTTCTCTCAGCACAGCCAGCACAAGGGTCAGGCAGGCAATGCAAGCCAGCTCTCTCTTCCTTCGCTTTCCACACCAGCCCCAATGCCACAACTTGCATTCATGCGGCGCCTTCAGGCTAGGAGAGAGAACGTCCTGCCGACACACTGGCTTGCGGCCACACGGGCCAGCTGGCGTGCCCATCAAAGTGCAGCACGCCAAGGCACACAACCGTGCTGCGTTGCAAAGGCCCGGCAAAGCTGCAGCAGCTGAATGGCCCGACCAAGCCGCCTGCCTGAGTTGAGCCCGCAGGCAAGTGTTGGGAGGAATGGCGAGGACGCAGAGAGCAGCAAAAGGTTGGCCTGCCTCTGGTGTGGAGAGTGCTTGGCGTGAGCAGTCACTGCTGGCCGCAAAAGCCTACTGCACCTGGTATTCCCAGGCGGTCTCCCATCCAAGTACTAACCAGGCCTGAGTCTGCTTAGTTTCCGAGATCAGACGAGATCGGGCGTTTTCAGACTAGTATGGCCGTAGGCATCTGCAGCACCGTCTTCTCGCCTATTCAAGCTGGCCACCCTAGCACCCTCGCCACTTCTTCTTTCCGGTTGTTTTCAGTTTTTTCTCTCTCTTTTTCTACTTCTACTTCTACTTCTCCTCCTCTTTCTCTCCTTCTCCTGCTAATTCTAGCCTATATGCCTGATACTCGCTCCCCTTCATGCCATCCCCACCGAGCTCTCTTTTTTCTTCTCCACCTCCTCAAGGAAAACTGCAAGCCCCGCCTACCTCACACCAGCCTGCCGCCTGCACGCTGCTGCCTTTCCACATTGCAACGCTGCGCACTTCTCTCAGCACAGCCAGCACAAGGGTCAGGCAGGCAATGCAAGCCAGCTCTCTCTTCCTTCGCTTTCCACACCAGCCCCAATGCCACAACTTGCATTCATGCGGCGCCTTCAGGCTAGGAGAGAGAACGTCCTGCCGACACACTGGCTTGCGGCCACACGGGCCAGCTGGCGTGCCCATCAAAGTGCAGCACGCCAAGGCACACAACCGTGCTGCGTTGCAAAGGCCCGGCAAAGCTGCAGCAGCTGAATGGCCCGACCAAGCCGCCTGCCTGAGTTGAGCCCGCAGGCAAGTGTTGGGAGGAATGGCGAGGACGCAGAGAGCAGCAAAAGGTTGGCCTGCCTCTGGTGTGGAGAGTGCTTGGCGTGAGCAGTCACTGCTGGCCGCAAAAGCCTACTGCACCTGGTATTCCCAGGCGGTCTCCCATCCAAGTACTAACCAGGCCTGAGTCTGCTTAGCTTCCGAGATCAGACGAGATCGGGCGTTTTCAGACTAGTATGGCCGTAGGCATCTGCAGCACCGTCTTCTCGCCTATTCAAGCTGGCCACCCTAGCACCCTCGCCACTTCTTCTTTCCGGTTGTTTTCAATTTTTTCTCTCTCTTTTTCTACTTCTACTTCTACTTCTCCTCCTCTTTCTCTCCTTCTCCTGCTAATTCTAGCCTATATGCCTGATACTCGCTCCCCTTCATGCCGTCCCCACCTAGCTCTCTTTTTTCTTCTCCACCTCCCCAAGGAAAACTGCAAGCCCCGCCCACCTCACACCAGCCTGCCGCCTGCACGCTGCTGCCTTTCCACATTGCAACGCTGCGCACTTCTCTCAGCACAGCCAGCACAAGGGTCAGGCAGGCAATGCAAGCCAGCTCTCTCTTCCTTCGCTTTCCACACCAGCCCCAATGCCACAACTTGCATTCATGCGGCGCCTTCAGGCTAGGAGAGAGAACGTCCTGCCGACACACTGGCTTGCGGCCACACGGGCCAGCTGGCGTGCCCATCAAAGTGCAGCACGCCAAGGCACACAACCGTGCTGCGTTGCAAAGGCCCGGCAAAGCTGCAGCAGCTGAATGGCCCGACCAAGCCGCCTGCCTGAGTTGAGCCCGCAGGCAAGTGTTGGGAGGAATGGCGAGGACGCAGAGAGCAGCAAAAGGTTGGCCTGCCTCTGGTGTGGAGAGTGCTTGGCGTGAGCAGTCACTGCTGGCCGCAAAAGCCTACTGCACCTGGTATTCCCAGGCGGTCTCCCATCCAAGTACTAACCAGGCCTGAGTCTGCTTAGCTTCCGAGATCAGACGAGATCGGGCGTTTTCAGACTAGTATGGCCGTAGGCATCTGCAGCACCGTCTTCTCGCCTATTCAAGCTGGCCACCCTAGCACCCTCGCCACTTCTTCTTTCCGGTTGTTTTCAATTTTTTCTCTCTCTTTTTCTACTTCTACTTCTACTTCTCCTCCTCTTTCTCTCCTTCTCCTGCTAATTCTAGCCTATATGCCTGATACTCGCTCCCCTTCATGCCGTCCCCACCGAGCTCTCTTTTTTCTTCTCCACCTCCTCAAGGAAAACTGCAAGCCCCGCCTACCTCACACCAGCCTGCCGCCTGCACGCTGCTGCCTTTCCACATTGCAACGCTGCGCACTTCTCTCAGCACAGCCAGCACAAGGGTCAGGCAGGCAATGCAAGCCAGCTCTCTCTTCCTTCGCTTTCCACACCAGCCCCAATGCCACAACTTGCATTCATGCGGCGCCTTCAGGCTAGGAGAGAGAACGTCCTGCCGACACACTGGCTTGCGGCCACACGGGCCAGCTGGCGTTCCCATCAAAGTGCAGCACGCCAAGGCACACAACCGTGCTGCGTTGCAAAGGCCCGGCAAAGCTGCAGCAGCTGAATGGCCCGACCAAGCCGCCTGCCTGAGTTGAGCCCGCAGGCAAGTGTTGGGAGGAATGGCGAGGACGCAGAGAGCAGCAAAAGGTTGGCCTGCCTCTGGTGTGGAGAGTGCTTGGCGTGAGCAGTCACTGCTGGCCGCAAAAGCCTACTGCACCTGGTATTCCCAGGCGGTCTCCCATCCAAGTACTAACCAGGCCTGAGTCTGCTTAGCTTCCGAGATCAGACGAGATCGGGCGTTTTCAGACTAGTATGGCCGTAGGCATCTGCAGCACCGTCTTCTTGCCTATTCAAGCTGGCCACCCTAGCACCCTCGCCACTTCTTCTTTCCGGTTGTTTTCAATTTTTTCTCTCTCTTTTTCTACTTCTACTTCTACTTCTCCTCCTCTTTCTCTCCTTCTCCTGCTAATTCTAGCCTATATGCCTGATACTCGCTCCCCTTCATGCCATCCCCACCGAGCTCTCTTTTTTCTTCTCCACCTCCTCAAGGAAAACTGCAAGCCCCGCCTACCTCACACCAGCCTGCCGCCTGCACGCTGCTGCCTTTCCACATTGCAACGCTGCGCACTTCTCTCAGCACAGCCAGCACAAGGGTCAGGCAGGCAATGCAAGCCAGCTCTCTCTTCCTTCGCTTTCCACACCAGCCCCAATGCCACAACTTGCATTCATGCGGCGCCTTCAGGCTAGGAGAGAGAACGTCCTGCCGACACACTGGCTTGCGGCCACACGGGCCAGCTGGCGTGCCCATCAAAGTGCAGCACGCCAAGGCACACAACCGTGCTGCGTTGCAAAGGCCCGGCAAAGCTGCAGCAGCTGAATGGCCCGACCAAGCCGCCTGCCTGAGTTGAGCCCGCAGGCAAGTGTTGGGAGGAATGGCGAGGACGCAGAGAGCAGCAAAAGGTTGGCCTGCCTCTGGTGTGGAGAGTGCTTGGCGTGAGCAGTCACTGCTGGCCGCAAAAGCCTACTGCACCTGGTATTCCCAGGCGGTCTCCCATCCAAGTACTAACCAGGCCTGAGTCTGCTTAGCTTCCGAGATCAGACGAGATCGGGCGTTTTCAGACTAGTATGGCCGTAGGCATCTGCAGCACCGTCTTCTCGCCTATTCAAGCTGGCCACCCTAGCACCCTCGCCACTTCTTCTTTCCGGTTGTTTTCAGTTTTTTCTCTCTCTTTTTCTACTTCTACTTCTACTTCTCCTCCTCTTTCTCTCCTTCTCCTGCTAATTCTAGCCTATATGCCTGATACTCGCTCCCCTTCATGCCATCCCCACCGAGCTCTCTTTTTTCTTCTCCACCTCCTCAAGGAAAACTGCAAGCCCCGCCTACCTCACACCAGCCTGCCGCCTGCACGCTGCTGCCTTTCCACATTGCAACGCTGCGCACTTCTCTCAGCACAGCCAGCACAAGGGTCAGGCAGGCAATGCAAGCCAGCTCTCTCTTCCTTCGCTTTCCACACCAGCCCCAATGCCACAACTTGCATTCATGCGGCGCCTTCAGGCTAGGAGAGAGAACGTCCTGCCGACACACTGGCTTGCGGCCACACGGGCCAGCTGGCGTGCCCATCAAAGTGCAGCACGCCAAGG
>NC_092710.1:304970967-304973467 GCF_047496885.1 Scyliorhinus torazame
TTCTCCTGCTAATTCTAGCCTATATGCCTGATACTCGCTCCCCTTCATGCCATCCCCACCGAGCTCTCTTTTTTCTTCTCCACCTCCTCAAGGAAAACTGCAAGCCCCGCCTACCTCACACCAGCCTGCCGCCTGCACGCTGCTGCCTTTCCACATTGCAACGCTGCGCACTTCTCTCAGCACAGCCAGCACAAGGGTCAGGCAGGCAATGCAAGCCAGCTCTCTCTTCCTTCGCTTTCCACACCAGCCCCAATGCCACAACTTGCATTCATGCGGCGCCTTCAGGCTAGGAGAGAGAACGTCCTGCCGACACACTGGCTTGCGGCCACACGGGCCAGCTGGCGTGCCCATCAAAGTGCAGCACGCCAAGGCACACAACCGTGCTGCGTTGCAAAGGCCCGGCAAAGCTGCAGCAGCTGAATGGCCCGACCAAGCCGCCTGCCTGAGTTGAGCCCGCAGGCAAGTGTTGGGAGGAATGGCGAGGACGCAGAGAGCAGCAAAAGGTTGGCCTGCCTCTGGTGTGGAGAGTGCTTGGCGTGAGCAGTCACTGCTGGCCGCAAAAGCCTACTGCACCTGGTATTCCCAGGCGGTCTCCCATCCAAGTACTAACCAGGCCTGAGTCTGCTTAGCTTCCGAGATCAGACGAGATCGGGCGTTTTCAGACTAGTATGGCCGTAGGCATCTGCAGCACCGTCTTCTCGCCTATTCAAGCTGGCCACCCTAGCACCCTCGCCACTTCTTCTTTCCGGTTGTTTTCAGTTTTTTCTCTCTCTTTTTCTACTTCTACTTCTACTTCTCCTCCTCTTTCTCTCCTTCTCCTGCTAATTCTAGCCTATATGCCTGATACTCGCTCCCCTTCATGCCATCCCCACCGAGCTCTCTTTTTTCTTCTCCACCTCCTCAAGGAAAACTGCAAGCCCCGCCTACCTCACACCAGCCTGCCGCCTGCACGCTGCTGCCTTTCCACATTGCAACGCTGCGCACTTCTCTCAGCACAGCCAGCACAAGGGTCAGGCAGGCAATGCAAGCCAGCTCTCTCTTCCTTCGCTTTCCACACCAGCCCCAATGCCACAACTTGCATTCATGCGGCGCCTTCAGGCTAGGAGAGAGAACGTCCTGCCGACACACTGGCTTGCGGCCACACGGGCCAGCTGGCGTGCCCATCAAAGTGCAGCACGCCAAGGCACACAACCGTGCTGCGTTGCAAAGGCCCGGCAAAGCTGCAGCAGCTGAATGGCCCGACCAAGCCGCCTGCCTGAGTTGAGCCCGCAGGCAAGTGTTGGGAGGAATGGCGAGGACGCAGAGAGCAGCAAAAGGTTGGCCTGCCTCTGGTGTGGAGAGTGCTTGGCGTGAGCAGTCACTGCTGGCCGCAAAAGCCTACTGCACCTGGTATTCCCAGGCGGTCTCCCATCCAAGTACTAACCAGGCCTGAGTCTGCTTAGCTTCCGAGATCAGACGAGATCGGGCGTTTTCAGACTAGTATGGCCGTAGGCATCCTGCCGCCTGCACGCTGCTGCCTTTCCACATTGCAACGCTGCGCACTTCTCTCAGCACAGCCAGCACAAGGGTCAGGCAGGCAATGCAAGCCAGCTCTCTCTTCCTTCGCTTTCCACACCAGCCCCAATGCCACAACTTGCATTCATGCGGCGCCTTCAGGCTAGGAGAGAGAACGTCCTGCCGACACACTGGCTTGCGGCCACACGGGCCAGCTGGCGTGCCCATCAAAGTGCAGCACGCCAAGGCACACAACCGTGCTGCGTTGCAAAGGCCCGGCAAAGCTGCAGCAGCTGAATGGCCCGACCAAGCCGCCTGCCTGAGTTGAGCCCGCAGGCAAGTGTTGGGAGGAATGGCGAGGACGCAGAGAGCAGCAAAAGGTTGGCCTGCCTCTGGTGTGGAGAGTGCTTGGCGTGAGCAGTCACTGCTGGCCGCAAAAGCCTACTGCACCTGGTATTCCCAGGCGGTCTCCCATCCAAGTACTAACCAGGCCTGAGTCTGCTTAGCTTCCGAGATCAGACGAGATCAGGCCTTTTCAGACTAGTATGGCCATAGGCATCTGCAGCACCGTCTTCTCGCCTATTCAAGCTGGCCACCCTAGCACCCTCGCCACTTCTTCTTTCCGGTTGTTTTCAATTTTTTCTCTCTCTTTTTCTACTTCTACTTCTACTTCTCCTCCTCTTTCTCTCCTTCTCCTGCTAATTCTAGCCTATATGCCTGATACTCGCTCCCCTTCATGCCGTCCCCACCTAGCTCTCTTTTTTCTTCTCCACCTCCCCAAGGAAAACTGCAAGCCCCGCCCACCTCACACCAGCCTGCCGCCTGCACGCTGCTGCCTTTCCACATTGCAACGCTGCGCACTTCTCTCAGCACAGCCAGCACAAGGGTCAGGCAGGCAATGCAAGCCAGCTCTCTCTTCCTTCGCTTTCCACACCAGCCCCAATGCCACAACTTGCATTCATGCGGCGCCTTCAGGCTAGGAGAGAGAACGTCCTGCCGACACACT
>NC_092710.1:304978467-304993467 GCF_047496885.1 Scyliorhinus torazame
GTTGAGCCCGCAGGCAAGTGTTGGGAGGAATGGCGAGGACGCAGAGAGCAGCAAAAGGTTGGCCTGCCTCTGGTGTGGAGAGTGCTTGGCGTGAGCAGTCTCTGCTGGCCGCAAAAGCCTACTGCACCTGGTATTCCCAGGCGGTCTCCCATCCAAGTACTAACCAGGCCTGAGTCTGCTTAGCTTCCGAGATCAGACAAGATAGGGCGTTTTCAGACTAGCATGGCCATAAGCATCTGCAGCACCGTCTTCTCACCTATTCAAGCTGGCCACGCTAGCACCCTCGCAACTTCTTCTTTCCGGTTGTTTTCAATTTTTTCTCTCTCTTTTTCTACTTCTACTTCTACTTCTCCTCCTCTTTCTCTCCTTCTCCTGCTAATTCTAGCCTATATGCCTGATACTCGCTCCCCTTCATGCCGTCCCCACCTAGCTCTCTTTTTTCTTCTCCACCTCCCCAAGGAAAACTGCAAGCCCCGCCCACCTCACACCAGCCTGCCGCCTGCACGCTGCTGCCTTTCCACATTGCAACGCTGCGCACTTCTCTCAGCACAGCCAGCACAAGGGTCAGGCAGGCAATGCAAGCCAGCTCTCTCTTCCTTCGCTTTCCACACCAGCCCCAATGCCACAACTTGCATTCATGCGGCGCCTTCAGGCTAGGAGAGAGAACGTCCTGCCGACACACTGGCTTGCGGCCACACGGGCCAGCTGGCGTGCCCATCAAAGTGCAGCACGCCAAGGCACACAACCGTGCTGCGTTGCAAAGGCCCGGCAAAGCTGCAGCAGCTGAATGGCCCGACCAAGCCGCCTGCCTGAGTTGAGCCCGCAGGCAAGTGTTGGGAGGAATGGCGAGGACGCAGAGAGCAGCAAAAGGTTGGCCTGCCTCTGGTGTGGAGAGTGCTTGGCGTGAGCAGTCACTGCTGGCCGCAAAAGCCTACTGCACCTGGTATTCCCAGGCGGTCTCCCATCCAAGTATTAACCAAGCCTGAGTCTGCTTAGCTTCCGAGATCAGACGAGATCGGGCGTTTTCAGACTAGTATGGCCGTAGGCATCTGCAGCACCGTCTTCTCGCCTATTCAAGCTGGCCACGCTAGCACCCTCGCAACTTCTTCTTTCCGGTTGTTTTCAATTTTTTATCTCTCTTTTTCTACTTCTACTTCTACTTCTCCTCCTCTTTCTCTCCTTCACCTGCTAATTCTAGCCTATATGCCTGATACGCGCTCCCCTTCATGCCGTCCCCACCTAGCTCTCTTTTTTCTTCTCCACCTCCCCAAGGAAAACTGCAAGCCCCGCCCACCTCACACCAGCCTGCCGCCTGCACGCTGCTGCCTTTCCACATTGCAACGCTGCGCACTTCTCTCAGCACAGCCAGCACAAGGGTCAGGCAGGCAATGCAAGCCAGCTCTCTCTTCCTTCGCTTTCCACACCAGCCCCAATGCCACAACTTGCATTCATGCGGCGCCTTCAGGCTAGGAGAGAGAACGTCCTGCCGACACACTGGCTTGCGGCCACACGGGCCAGCTGGCGTGCCCATCAAAGTGCAGCACGCCAAGGCACACAACCGTGCTGCGTTGCAAAGGCCCGGCAAAGCTGCAGCAGCTGAATGGCCCGACCAAGCCGCCTGCCTGAGTTGAGCCCGCAGGCAAGTGTTGGGAGGAATGGCGAGGACGCAGAGAGCAGCAAAAGGTTGGCCTGCCTCTGGTGTGGAGAGTGCTTGGCGTGAGCAGTCTCTGCTGGCCGCAAAAGCCTACTGCACCTGGTATTCCCAGGCGGTCTCCCATCCAAGTACTAACCAGGCCTGAGTCTGCTTAGCTTCCGAGATCAGACGAGATCGGGCGTTTTCAGACTAGTATGGCCGTAGGCATCTGCAGCACCGTCTTCTCGCCTATTCAAGCTGGCCACCCTAGCACCCTCGCCACTTCTTCTTTCCGGTTGTTTTCAATTTTTTCTCTCTCTTTTTCTACTTCTACTTCTACTTCTCCTCCTCTTTCTCTCCTTCTCCTGCTAATTCTAGCCTATATGCCTGATACTCGCTCCCCTTCATGCCATCCCCACCGAGCTCTCTTTTTTCTTCTCCACCTCCTCAAGGAAAACTGCAAGCCCCGCCTACCTCACACCAGCCTGCCGCCTGCACGCTGCTGCCTTTCCACATTGCAACGCTGCGCACTTCTCTCAGCACAGCCAGCACAAGGGTCAGGCAGGCAATGCAAGCCAGCTCTCTCTTCCTTCGCTTTCCACACCAGCCCCAATGCCACAACTTGCATTCATGCGGCGCCTTCAGGCTAGGAGAGAGAACGTCCTGCCGACACACTGGCTTGCGGCCACACGGGCCAGCTGGCGTGCCCATCAAAGTGCAGCACGCCAAGGCACACAACCGTGCTGCGTTGCAAAGGCCCGGCAAAGCTGCAGCAGCTTAATGGCCCGACCAAGCCGCCTGCCTGAGTTGAGCCCGCAGGCAAGTGTTGGGAGGAATGGCGAGGACGCAGAGAGCAGCAAAAGGTTGGCCTGCCTCTGGTGTGGAGAGTGCTTGGCGTGAGCAGTCACTGCTGGCCGCAAAAGCCTACTGCACCTGGTATTCCCAGGCGGTCTCCCATCCAAGTACTAACCAGGCCTGAGTCTGCTCAGCTTCCGAGATCAGACGAGATCGGGCGTTTTCAGACTAGTATGGCCGTAGGCATCTGCCGCACCGTCTTCTCGCCTATTCAAGCTGGCCACCCTAGCACCCTCGCCACTTCTTCTTTCCGGTTGTTTTCAATTTTTTCTCTCTCTTTTTCTACTTCTACTTCTACTTCTCCTCCTTTTTCTCTCCTTCTCCTGCTAATTCTAGCCTATATGCCTGATACTCGCTCCCCTTCATGCCGTCCCCACCTAGCTCTCTTTTTTCTTCTCCACCTCCCCAAGGAAAACTGCAAGCCCCGCCCACCTCACACCAGCCTGCCGCCTGCACGCTGCTGCCTTTCCACATTGCAACGCTGCGCACTTCTCTCAGCACAGCCAGCACAAGGGTCAGGCAGGCAATGCAAGCCAGCTCTCTCTTCCTTCGCTTTCCACACCAGCCCCAATGCCACAACTTGCATTCATGCGGCGCCTTCAGGCTAGGAGAACGTCCTGCCGACACACTGGCTTGCGGCCACACGGGCCAGCTGGCGGGCCCATCAAAGTGCAGCACGCCAAGGCACACAACCGTGCTGCGTTGCAAAGGCCCGGCAAAGCTGCAGCAGCTGAATGGCCCGACCAAGCCGCCTGCCTGAGTTGAGCCCGCAGGCAAGTGTTGGGAGGAATGGCGAGGATGCAGAGAGCAGCAAAAGGTTGGCCTGCCTCTGGTGTGGAGAGTGCTTGGCGTGAGCAGTCTCTGCTGGCCGCAAAAGCCTACTGCACCTGGTATTCCCAGGCGGTCTCCCATCCAAGTACTAACCAGGCCTGAGTCTGC
Organism: Scyliorhinus torazame; assembly: GCF_047496885.1. Taxonomy (NCBI): domain Eukaryota; kingdom Metazoa; phylum Chordata; class Chondrichthyes; order Carcharhiniformes; family Scyliorhinidae; genus Scyliorhinus; species Scyliorhinus torazame. The sequence continues at coordinate 304,981,895 of NC_092710.1, forward strand.
TTAGCTTCCGAGATCAGACGAGATCGGGCGTTTTCAGACTAGTATGGCCGTAGGCATCTGCAGCACCGTCTTCTCGCCTATTCAAGCTGGCCACCCTAGCACCCTCGCCACTTCTTCTTTCCGGTTGTTTTCAATTTTTTCTCTCTCTTTTTCTACTCCTACTTCTACTTCTCCTCCTCTTTCTCTCCTTCTCCTGCTAATTCTAGCCTATATGCCTGATACTCGCTCCCCTTCATGCCATCCCCACCGAGCTCTCTTTTTTCTTCTCCACCTCCTCAAGGAAAACTGCAAGCCCCGCCTACCTCACACCAGCCTGCCGCCTGCACGCTGCTGCCTTTCCACATTGCAACGCTGCGCACTTCTCTCAGCACAGCCAGCACAAGGGTCAGGCAGGCAATGCAAGCCAGCTCTCTCTTCCTTCGCTTTCCACACCAGCCCCAATGCCACAACTTGCATTCATGCGGCGCCTTCAGGCTAGGAGAGAGAACGTCCTGCCGACACACTGGCTTGCGGCCACACGGGCCAGCTGGCGTGCCCATCAAAGTGCAGCACGCCAAGGCACACAACCGTGCTGCGTTGCAAAGGCCCGGCAAAGCTGCAGCAGCTGAATGGCCCGACCAAGCCGCCTGCCTGAGTTGAGCCCGCAGGCAAGTGTTGGGAGGAATGGCGAGGACGCAGAGAGCAGCAAAAGGTTGGCCTGCCTCTGGTGTGGAGAGTGCTTGGCGTGAGCAGTCACTGCTGGCCGCAAAAGCCTACTGCACCTGGTATTCCCAGGCGGTCTCCCATCCAAGTACTAACCAGGCCTGAGTCTGCTTAGCTTCCGAGATCAGACGAGATCGGGCGTTTTCAGACTAGTATGGCCGTAGGCATCTGCAGCACCGTCTTCTCGCCTATTCAAGCTGGCCACCCTAGCACCCTCGCCACTTCTTCTTTCCGGTTGTTTTCAATTTTTTCTCTCTCTTTTTCTACTTCTACTTCTACTTCTCCTCCTCTTTCTCTCCTTCTCCTGCTAATTCTAGCCTATATGCCTGATACTCGCTCCCCTTCATGCCGTCCCCACCTAGCTCTCTTTTTTCTTCTCCACCTCCCCAAGGAAAACTGCAAGCCCCGCCCACCTCACACCAGCCTGCCGCCTGCACGCTGCTGCCTTTCCACATTGCAACGCTGCGCACTTCTCTCAGCACAGCCAGCACAAGGGTCAGGCAGGCAATGCAAGCCAGCTCTCTCTTCCTTCGCTTTCCACACCAGCCCCAATGCCACAACTTGCATTCATGCGGCGCCTTCAGGCTAGGAGAACGTCCTGCCGACACACTGGCTTGCGGCCACACGGGCCAGCTGGCGGGCCCATCAAAGTGCAGCACGCCAAGGCACCCAACCGTGCTGCGTTGCAAAGGCCCGGCAAAGCTGCAGCAGCTGAATGGCCCGACCAAGCCGCCTGCCTGAGTTGAGCCCGCAGGCAAGTGTTGGGAGGAATGGCGAGGACGCAGAGAGCAGCAAAAGGTTGGCCTGCCTCTGGTGTGGAGAGTGCTTGGCGTGAGCAGTCACTGCTGGCCGCAAAAGCCTACTGCACCTGGTATTCCCAGGAGGTCTCCCATCCAAGTACTAACCAGGCCTGAGTCTGCTTAGCTTCCGAGATCAGACGAGATCGGGCGTTTTCAGACTAGTATGGCCGTAGGCATCTGCAGCACCGTCTTCTCGCCTATTCAAGCTGGCCACCCTAGCACCCTCGCCACTTCTTCTTTCCGGTTGTTTTCAATTTTTTCTCTCTCTTTTTCTACTTCTACTTCTACTTCTCCTCCTCTTTCTCTCCTTCTCCTGCTAATTCTAGCCTATATGCCTGATACTCGCTCCCCTTCATGCCATCCCCACCGAGCTCTCTTTTTTCTTCTCCACCTCCTCAAGGAAAACTGCAAGCCCCGCCTACCTCACACCAGCCTGCCGCCTGCACGCTGCTGCCTTTCCACATTGCAACGCTGCGCACTTCTCTCAGCACAGCCAGCACAAGGGTCAGGCAGGCAATGCAAGCCAGCTCTCTCTTCCTTCGCTTTCCACACCAGCCCCAATGCCACAACTTGCATTCATGCGGCGCCTTCAGGCGAGGAAAGAGAACGTCCTGCCGACACACTGGCTTGCGGCCACACGGGCCAGCTGGCGTGCCCATCAAAGTGCAGCACGCCAAGGCACACAACCGTGCTGCGTTGCAAAGGCCCGGCAAAGCTGCAGCAGCTGAATGGCCCGACCAAGCCGCCTGCCTGAGTTGAGCCCGCAGGCAAGTGTTGGGAGGAATGGCGAGGACGCAGAGAGCAGCAAAAGGTTGGCCTGCCTCTGGTGTGGAGAGTGCTTGGCGTGAGCAGTCTCTGCTGGCCGCAAAAGCCTACTGCACCTGGTATTCCCAGGCGGTCTCCATTCCAAGTACTAACCAGGCCTGAGTCTGCTTAGATTCCGAGATCAGACGAGATCGGGCGTTTTCAGACTAGTATGGCCGTAGGCATCTGCAGCACCGTCTTCTCGCCTATTCAAGCTGGCCACCCTAGCACCCTCGCCACTTCTTCTTTCCGGTTGTTTTCAATTTTTTCTCTCTCTTTTTCTACTTCTACTTCTACTTCTCCTCCTCTTTCTCTCCTTCTCCTGCTAATTCTAGCCTATATGCCTGATACTCGCTCCCCTTCATGCCGTCCCCACCTAGCTCTCTTTTTTCTTCTCCACCTCCCCAAGGAAAACTGCAAGCCCCGCCTACCTCACACCAGCCTGCCGCCTGCACGCTGCTGCCTTTCCACATTGCAACGCTGCGCACTTCTCTCAGCACAGCCAGCACAAGGGTCAGGCAGGCAATGCAAGCCAGCTCTCTCTTCCTTCGCTTTCCACACCAGCCCCAATGCCACAACTTGCATTCATGCGGCGCCTTCAGGCTAGGAGAGAGAACGTCCTGCCGACACACTGGCTTGCGGCCACACGGGCCAGCTGGCGTGCCCATCAAAGTGCAGCACGCCAAGGCACACAACCGTGCTGCGTTGCAAAGGCCCGGCAAAGCTGCAGCAGCTGAATGGCCCGACCAAGCCGCCTGCCTGAGTTGAGCCCGCAGGCAAGTGTTGGGAGGAATGGCGAGGACGCAGAGAGCAGCAAAAGGTTGGCCTGCCTCTGGTGTGGAGAGTGCTTGGCGTGAGCAGTCTCTGCTGGCCGCAAAAGCCTACTGCACCTGGTATTCCCAGGCGGTCTCCATTCCAAGTACTAACCAGGCCTGAGTCTGCTTAGCTTCCGAGATCAGACGAGATCGGGCGTTTTCAGACTAGTATGGCCGTAGGCATCTGCAGCACCGTCTTCTCGCCTATTCAAGCTGGCCACCCTAGCACCCTCGCCACTTCTTCTTTCCGGTTGTTTTCAATTTTTTCTCTCTCTTTTTCTACTTCTACTTCTACTTCTCCTCCTCTTTCTCTCCTTCTCCTGCTAATTCTAGCCTATATGCCTGATACTCGCTCCCCTTCATGCCATCCCCACCGAGCTCTCTTTTTTCTTCTCCACCTCCTCAAGGAAAACTGCAAGCCCCGCCTACCTCACACCAGCCTGCCGCCTGCACGCTGCTGCCTTTCCACATTGCAACGCTGCGCACTTCTCTCAGCACAGCCAGCTCAAGGGTCAGGCAGGCAATGCAAGCCAGCTCTCTCTTCCTTCGCTTTCCACACCAGCCCCAATGCCACAACTTGCATTCATGCGGCGCCTTCAGGCTAGGAGAGAGAACGTCCTGCCGACACACTGGCTTGCGGCCACACGGGCCAGCTGGCGTGCCCATCAAAGTGCAGCACGCCAAGGCACACAACCGTGCTGCGTTGCAAAGGCCCGGCAAAGCTGCAGCAGCTGAATGGCCCGACCAAGCCGCCTGCCTGAGTTGAGCCCGCAGGCAAGTGTTGGGAGGAATGGCGAGGACGCAGAGAGCAGCAAAAGGTTGGCCTGCCTCTGGTGTGGAGAGTGCTTGGCGTGAGCAGTCACTGCTGGCCGCAAAAGCCTACTGCACCTGGTATTCCCAGGCGGTCTCCCATCCAAGTACTAACCAGGCCTGAGTCTGCTTAGCTTCCGAGATCAGACGAGATCGGGCGTTTTCAGACTAGTATGGCCGTAAGCATCTGCAGCACCGTCTTCTCGCCTATTCAAGCTGGCCACCCTAGCACCCTCGCCACTTCTTCTTTCCGGTTGTTTTCAATTTTTTCTCTCTCTTTTTCTACTTCTACTTCTACTTCTCCTCCTCTTTCTCTCCTTCTCCTGCTAATTCTAGCCTATATGCCTGATACTCGCTCCCCTTCATGCCGTCCCCACCTAGCTCTCTTTTTTCTTCTCCACCTCCCCAAGGAAAACTGCAAGCCCCGCCCACCTCACACCAGCCTGCCGCCTGCACGCTGCTGCCTTTCCACATTGCAACGCTGCGCACTTCTCTCAGCACAGCCAGCACAAGGGTCAGGCAGGCAATGCAAGCCAGCTCTCTCTTCCTTCGCTTTCCACACCAGCCCCAATGCCACAACTTGCATTCATGCGGCGCCTTCAGGCTAGGAGAGAGAACGTCCTGCCGACACACTGGCTTGCGGCCACACGGGCCAGCTGGCGTGCCCATCAAAGTGCAGCACGCCAAGGCACACAACCGTGCTGCGTTGCAAAGGCCCGGCAAAGCTGCAGCAGCTGAATGGCCCGACCAAGCCGCCTGCCTGAGTTGAGCCCGCAGGCAAGTGTTGGGAGGAATGGCGAGGACGCAGAGAGCAGCAAAAGGTTGGCCTGCCTCTGGTGTGGAGAGTGCTTGGCGTGAGCAGTCACTGCTGGCCGCAAAAGCCTACTGCACCTGGTATTCCCAGGCGGTCTCCCATCCAAGTACTAACCAGGCCTGAGTCTGCTTAGCTTCCGAGATCAGACGAGATCGGGTGTTTTCAGACTAGTATGGCCGTAGGCATCTGCAGCACCGTCTTCTCGCCTATTCAAGCTGGCCACCCTAGCACCCTCGCCACTTCTTCTTTCCGGTTGTTTTCAATTTTTTCTCTCTCTTTTTCTACTTCTACTTCTACTTCTCCTCCTCTTTCTCTCCTTCTCCTGCTAATTCTAGCCTATATGCCTGATACTCGCTCCCCTTCATGCCGTCCCCACCTAGCTCTCTTTTTTCTTCTCCACCTCCCCAAGGAAAACTGCAAGCCCCGCCCACCTCACACCAGCCTGCCGCCTGCACGCTGCTGCCTTTCCACATTGCAACGCTGCGCACTTCTCTCAGCACAGCCAGCACAAGGGTCAGGCAGGCAATGCAAGCCAGCTCTCTCTTCCTTCGCTTTCCACACCAGCCCCAATGCCACAACTTGCATTCATGCGGCGCCTTCAGGCTAGGAGAACGTCCTGCCGACACACTGGCTTGCGGCCACACGGGCCAGCTGGCGGGCCCATCAAAGTGCAGCACGCCAAGGCACCCAACCGTGCTGCGTTGCAAAGGCCCGGCAAAGCTGCAGCAGCTGAATGGCCCGACCAAGCCGCCTGCCTGAGTTGAGCCCGCAGGCAAGTGTTGGGAGGAATGGCGAGGACGCAGAGAGCAGCAAAAGGTTGGCCTGCCTCTGGTGTGGAGAGTGCTTGGCGTGAGCAGTCACTGCTGGCCGCAAAAGCCTACTGCACCTGGTATTCCCAGGCGGTCTCCCATCCAAGTACTAACCAGGCCTGAGTCTGCTTAGCTTCCGAGATCAGGCGTTTTCAGACTAGTATGGCCGTAGGCATCTGCAGCACCGTCTTCTCGCCTATTCAAGCTGGCCACCCTAGCACCCTCGCCACTTCTTCTTTCCGGTTGTTTTCAATTTTTTCTCTCTCTTTTTCTACTTCTACTTCTACTTCTCCTCCTCTTTCTCTCCTTCTCCTGCTAATTCTAGCCTATATGCCTGATACTCGCTCCCCTTCATGCCATCCCCACCGAGCTCTCTTTTTTCTTCTCCACCTCCTCAAGGAAAACTGCAAGCCCCGCCTACCTCACACCAGCCTGCCGCCTGCACGCTGCTGCCTTTCCACATTGCAACGCTGCGCACTTCTCTCAGCACAGCCAGCACAAGGGTCAGGCAGGCAATGCAAGCCAGCTCTCTCTTCCTTCGCTTTCCACACCAGCCCCAATGCCACAACTTGCATTCATGCGGCGCCTTCAGGCTAGGAAAGAGAACGTCCTGCCGACACACTGGCTTGCGGCCACACGGGCCAGCTGGCGTGCCCATCAAAGTGCAGCACGCCAAGGCACACAACCGTGCTGCGTTGCAAAGGCCCGGCAAAGCTGCAGCAGCTGAATGGCCCGACCAAGCCGCCTGCCTGAGTTGAGCCCGCAGGCAAGTGTTGGGAGGAATGGCGAGGACGCAGAGAGCAGCAAAAGGTTGGCCTGCCTCTGGTGTGGAGAGTGCTTGGCGTGAGCAGTCTCTGCTGGCCGCAAAAGCCTACTGCACCTGGTATTCCCAGGCGGTCTCCATTCCAAGTACTAACCAGGCCTGAGTCTGCTTAGATTCCGAGATCAGACGAGATCGGGCGTTTTCAGACTAGTATGGCCGTAGGCATCTGCAGCACCGTCTTCTCGCCTATTCAAGCTGGCCACCCTAGCACCCTCGCCACTTCTTCTTTCCGGTTGTTTTCAATTTTTTCTCTCTCTTTTTCTACTTCTACTTCTACTTCTCCTCCTCTTTCTCTCCTTCTCCTGCTAATTCTAGCCTATATGCCTGATACTCGCTCCCCTTCATGCCATCCCCACCGAGCTCTCTTTTTTCTTCTCCACCTCCTCAAGGAAAACTGCAAGCCCCGCCTACCTCACACCAGCCTGCCGCCTGCACGCTGCTGCCTTTCCACATTGCAACGCTGCGCACTTCTCTCAGCACAGCCAGCACAAGGGTCAGGCAGGCAATGCAAGCCAGCTCTCTCTTCCTTCGCTTTCCACACCAGCCCCAATGCCACAACTTGCATTCATGCGGCGCCTTCAGGCTAGGAGAGAGAACGTCCTGCCGACACACTGGCTTGCGGCTACACGGGCCAGCTGGCGTGCCCATCAAAGTGCAGCACGCCAAGGCACACAACCGTGCTGCGTTGCAAAGGCCCGGCAAAGCTGCAGCAGCTTAATGGCCCGACCAAGCCGCCTGCCTGAGTTGAGCCCGCAGGCAAGTGTTGGGAGGAATGGCGAGGACGCAGAGAGCAGCAAAAGGTTGGCCTGCCTCTGGTGTGGAGAGTGCTTGGCGTGAGCAGTCACTGCTGGCCGCAAAAGCCTACTGCACCTGGTATTCCCAGGCGGTCTCCCATCCAAGTACTAACCAGGCCTGAGTCTGCTTAGCTTCCGAGATCAGACGAGATCGGGCGTTTTCAGACTAGTATGGCCGTAGGCATCTGCCGCACCGTCTTCTCGCCTATTCAAGCTGGCCACCCTAGCACCCTCGCCACTTCTTCTTTCCGGTTGTTTTCAATTTTTTCTCTCTCTTTTTCTACTTCTACTTCTACTTCTCCTCCTTTTTCTCTCCTTCTCCTGCTAATTCTAGCCTATATGCCTGATACTCGCTCCCCTTCATGCCGTCCCCACCTAGCTCTCTTTTTTCTTCTCCACCTCCCCAAGGAAAACTGCAAGCCCCGCCCACCTCACACCAGCCTGCCGCCTGCACGCTGCTGCCTTTCCACATTGCAACGCTGCGCACTTCTCTCAGCACAGCCAGCACAAGGGTCAGGCAGGCAATGCAAGCCAGCTCTCTCTTCCTTCGCTTTCCACACCAGCCCCAATGCCACAACTTGCATTCATGCGGCGCCTTCAGGCTAGGAGAGAGAACGTCCTGCCGACACACTGGCTTGCGGCCACACGGGCCAGCTGGCGGGCCCATCAAAGTGCAGCACGCCAAGGCACCCAACCGTGCTGCGTTGCAAAGGCCCGGCAAAGCTGCAGCAGCTGAATGGCCCGACCAAGCCGCCTGCCTGAGTTGAGCCCGCAGGCAAGTGTTGGGAGGAATGGCGAGGACGCAGAGAGCAGCAAAAGGTTGGCCTGCCTCTGGTGTGGAGAGTGCTTGGCGTGAGCAGTCTCTGCTGGCCGCAAAAGCCTACTGCACCTGGTATTCCCAGGCGGTCTCCCATCCAAGTACTAACCAGGCCTGAGTCTGCTTAGCTTCCGAGATCAGACGAGATCAGGCGTTTTCAGACTAGTATGGCCGTAGGCATCTGCAGCACCGTCTTCTCGCCTATTCAAGCTGGCCACCCTAGCACCCTCGCCACTTCTTCTTTCCGGTTGTTTTCAATTTTTTCTCTCTCTTTTTCTACTTCTACTTCTACTTCTCCTCCTCTTTCTCTCCTTCTCCTGCTAATTCTAGCCTATATGCCTGATACTCGCTCCCCTGCATGCCGTCCCCACCTAGCTCTCTTTTTTCTTCTCCACCTCCCCAAGGAAAACTGCAAGCCCCGCCCACCTCACACCAGCCTGCCGCCTGCACGCTGCTGCCTTTCCACATTGCAACGCTGCGCACTTCTCTCAGCACAGCCAGCACAAGGGTCAGGCAGGCAATGCAAGCCAGCTCTCTCTTCCTTCGCTTTCCACACCAGCCCCAATGCCACAACTTGCATTCATGCGGCGCCTTCAGGCTAGGAGAGAGAACGTCCTGCCGACACACTGGCTTGCGGCCACACGGGCCAGCTGGCGTGCCCATCAAAGTGCAGCACGCCAAGGCACACAACCGTGCTGCGTTGCAAAGGCCCGGCAAAGCTGCAGCAGCTGAATGGCCCGACCAAGCCGCCTGCCTGAGTTGAGCCCGCAGGCAAGTGTTGGGAGGAATGGCGAGGACGCAGAGAGCAGCAAAAGGTTGGCCTGCCTCTGGTGTGGAGAGTGCTTGGCGTGAGCAGTCACTGCTGGCCGCAAAAGCCTACTGCACCTGGTATTCCCAGGCGGTCTCCCATCCAAGTACTAACCAGGCCTGAGTCTGCTTAGCTTCCGAGATCAGACGAGATCGGGCGTTTTCAGACTAGTATGGCCGTAGGCATCTGCAGCACCGTCTTCTCGCCTATTCAAGCTGGCCACCCTAGCACCCTCGCCACTTCTTCTTTCCGGTTGTTTTCAATTTTTTCTCTCTCTTTTTCTACTTCTACTTCTACTTCTCCTCCTCTTTCTCTCCTTCTCCTGCTAATTCTAGCCTATATGCCTGATACACGCTCCCCTTCATGCCACCCCCACCGAGCTCTCTTTTTTCTTCTCCACCTCCTCAAGGAAAACTGCAAGCCCCGCCTACCTCACACCAGCCTGCCGCCTGCACGCTGCTGCCTTTCCACATTGCAACGCTGCGCACTTCTCTCAGCACAGCCAGCACAAGGGTCAGGCAGGCAATGCAAGCCAGCTCTCTCTTCCTTCGCTTTCCACACCAGCCCCAATGCCACAACTTGCATTCATGCGGCGCCTTCAGGCTAGGAGAGAGAACGTCCTGCCGACACACTGGCTTGCGGCCACACGGGCCAGCTGGCGTGCCCATCAAAGTGCAGCACGCCAAGGCACACAACCGTGCTGCGTTGCAAAGGCCCGGCAAAGCTGCAGCAGCTGAATGGCCCGACCAAGCCGCCTGCCTGAGTTGAGCCCGCAGGCAAGTGTTGGGAGGAATGGCGAGGACGCAGAGAGCAGCAAAAGGTTGGCCTGCCTCTGGTGTGGAGAGTGCTTGGCGTGAGCAGTCACTGCTGGCCGCAAAAGCCTACTGCACCTGGTATTCCCAGGCGGTCTCCCATCCAAGTACTAACCAGGCCTGAGTCTGCTTAGCTTCCGAGATCAGACGAGATCGGGCGTTTTCAGACTAGTATGGCCGTAGGCATCTGCAGCACCGTCTTCTCGCCTATTCAAGCTGGCCACCCTAGCACCCTCGCCACTTCTTCTTTCCGGTTGTTTTCAATTTTTTCTCTCTCTTTTTCTACTTCTACTTCTACTTCTCCTCCTCTTTCTCTCCTTCTCCTGCTAATTCTAGCCTATATGCCTGATACTCGCTCCCCTTCATGCCGTCCCCACCTAGCTCTCTTTTTTCTTCTCCACCTCCCCAAGGAAAACTGCAAGCCCCGCCCACCTCACACCAGCCTGCCGCCTGCACGCTGCTGCCTTTCCACATTGCAACGCTGCGCACTTCTCTCAGCACAGCCAGCACAAGGGTCAGGCAGGCAATGCAAGCCAGCTCTCTCTTCCTTCGCTTTCCACACCAGCCCCAATGCCACAACTTGCATTCATGCGGCGCCTTCAGGCTAGGAGAGAGAACGTCCTGCCGACACACTGGCTTGCGGCCACACGGGCCAGCTGGCGTGCCCATCAAAGTGCAGCACGCCAAGGCACACAACCGTGCTGCGTTGCAAAGGCCCGGCAAAGCTGCAGCAGCTGAATGGCCCGACCAAGCCGCCTGCCTGAGTTGAGCCCGCAGGCAAGTGTTGGGAGGAATGGCGAGGACGCAGAGAGCAGCAAAAGGTTGGCCTGCCTCTGGTGTGGAGAGTGCTTGGCGTGAGCAGTCACTGCTGGCCGCAAAAGCCTACTGCACCTGGTATTCCCAGGCGGTCTCCCATCCAAGTACTAACCAGGCCTGAGTCTGCTTAGCTTCCGAGATCAGACGAGATCGGGCGTTTTCAGACTAGTATGGCCGTAGGCATCTGCAGCACCGTCTTCTCGCCTATTCAAGCTGGCCACCCTAGCACCCTCGCCACTTCTTCTTTCCGGTTGTTTTCAATTTTTTCTCTCTCTTTTTCTACTTCTACTTCTACTTCTCCTCCTCTTTCTCTCCTTCTCCTGCTAATTCTAGCCTATATGCCTGATACTCGCTCCCCTTCATGCCATCCCCACCGAGCTCTCTTTTTTCTTCTCCACCTCCTCAAGGAAAACTGCAAGCCCCGCCTACCTCACACCAGCCTGCCGCCTGCACGCTGCTGCCTTTCCACATTGCAACGCTGCGCACTTCTCTCAGCACAGCCAGCACAAGGGTCAGGCAGGCAATGCAAGCCAGCTCTCTCTTCCTTCGCTTTTCACACCAGCCCCAATGCCACAACTTGCATTCATGCGGCGCCTTCAGGCTAGGAGAGAGAACGTCCTGCCGACACACTGGCTTGCGGCCACACGGGCCAGCTGGCGTGCCCATCAAAGTGCAGCACGCCAAGGCACACAACCGTGCTGCGTTGCAAAGGCCCGGCAAAGCTGCAGCAGCTGAATGGCCCGACCAAGCCGCCTGCCTGAGTTGAGCCCGCAGGCAAGTGTTGGGAGGAATGGCGAGGACGCAGAGAGCAGCAAAAGGTTGGCCTGCCTCTGGTGTGGAGAGTGCTTGGCGTGAGCAGTCACTGCTGGCCGCAAAAGCCTACTGCACCTGGTATTCCCAGGCGGTCTCCCATCCAAGTACTAACCAGGCCTGAGTCTGCTTAGCTTCCGAGATCAGACGAGATCGGGCGTTTTCAGACTAGTATGGCCGTAGGCATCTGCAGCACCGTCTTCTCGCCTATTCAAGCTGGCCACCCTAGCACCCTCGCCACTTCTTCTTTCCGGTTGTTTTCAATTTTTTCTCTCTCTTTTTCTACTTCTACTTCTACTTCTCCTCCTCTTTCTCTCCTTCTCCTGCTAATTCTAGCCT
>NC_092710.1:305000967-305043467 GCF_047496885.1 Scyliorhinus torazame
CAGCTCTCTCTTCCTTCGCTTTCCACACCAGCCCCAATGCCACAACTTGCATTCATGCGGCGCCTTCAGGCTAGGAGAGAGAACGTCCTGCCGACACACTGGCTTGCGGCCACACGGGCCAGCTGGCGTGCCCATCAAAGTGCAGCACGCCAAGGCACACAACCGTGCTGCGTTGCAAAGGCCCGGCAAAGCTGCAGCAGCTGAATGGCCCGACCAAGCCGCCTGCCTGAGTTGAGCCCGCAGGCAAGTGTTGGGAGGAATGGCGAGGACGCAGAGAGCAGCAAAAGGTTGGCCTGCCTCTGGTGTGGAGAGTGCTTGGCGTGAGCAGTCACTGCTGGCCGCAAAAGCCTACTGCACCTGGTATTCCCAGGCGGTCTCCCATCCAAGTACTAACCAGGCCTGAGTCTGCTTAGCTTCCGAGATCAGACGAGATCGGGCGTTTTCAGACTAGTATGGCCGTAGGCATCTGCAGCACCGTCTTCTCGCCTATTCAAGCTGGCCACCCTAGCACCCTCGCCACTTCTTCTTTCCGGTTGTTTTCAATTTTTTCTCTCTCTTTTTCTACTTCTACTTCTACTTCTCCTCCTCTTTCTCTCCTTCTCCTGCTAATTCTAGCCTATATGCCTGATACTCGCTCCCCTTCATGCCGTCCCCACCTAGCTCTCTTTTTTCTTCTCCACCTCCCCAAGGAAAACTGCAAGCCCCGCCCACCTCACACCAGCCTGCCGCCTGCACGCTGCTGCCTTTCCACATTGCAACGCTGCGCACTTCTCTCAGCACAGCCAGCACAAGGGTCAGGCAGGCAATGCAAGCCAGCTCTCTCTTCCTTCGCTTTCCACACCAGCCCCAATGCCACAACTTGCATTCATGCGGCGCCTTCAGGCTAGGAGAACGTCCTGCCGACACACTGGCTTGCGGCCACACGGGCCAGCTGGCGGGCCCATCAAAGTGCAGCACGCCAAGGCACCCAACCGTGCTGCGTTGCAAAGGCCCGGCAAAGCTGCAGCAGCTGAATGGCCCGACCAAGCCGCCTGCCTGAGTTGAGCCCGCAGGCAAGTGTTGGGAGGAATGGCGAGGACGCAGAGAGCAGCAAAAGGTTGGCCTGCCTCTGGTGTGGAGAGTGCTTGGCGTGAGCAGTCTCTGCTGGCCGCAAAAGCCTACTGCACCTGGTATTCCCAGGCGGTCTCCCATCCAAGTACTAACCAGGCCTGAGTCTGCTTAGCTTCCGAGATCAGACGAGATCGGGCGTTTTCAGACTAGTATGGCCGTAGGCATCTGCAGCACCGTCTTCTCGCCTATTCAAGCTGGCCACCCTAGCACCCTCGCCACTTCTTCTTTCCGGTTGTTTTCAATTTTTTCTCTCTCTTTTTCTACTTCTACTTCTACTTCTCCTCCTCTTTCTCTCCTTCTCCTGCTAATTCTAGCCTATATGCCTGATACTCGCTCCCCTTCATGCCGTCCCCACCTAGCTCTCTTTTTTCTTCTCCACCTCCCCAAGGAAAACTGCAAGCCCCGCCCACCTCACACCAGCCTGCCGCCTGCACGCTGCTGCCTTTCCACATTGCAACGCTGCGCACTTCTCTCAGCACAGCCAGCACAAGGGTCAGGCAGGCAATGCAAGCCAGCTCTCTCTTCCTTCGCTTTCCACACCAGCCCCAATGCCACAACTTGCATTCATGCGGCGCCTTCAGGCTAGGAGAGAGAACGTCCTGCCGACACACTGGCTTGCGGCCACACGGGCCAGCTGGCGTGCCCATCAAAGTGCAGCACGCCAAGGCACACAACCGTGCTGCGTTGCAAAGGCCCGGCAAAGCTGCAGCAGCTGAATGGCCCGACCAAGCCGCCTGCCTGAGTTGAGCCCGCAGGCAAGTGTTGGGAGGAATGGCGAGGACGCAGAGAGCAGCAAAAGGTTGGCCTGCCTCTGGTGCGGAGAGTGCTTGGCGTGAGCAGTCTCTGCTGGCCGCAAAAGCCTACTGCACCTGGTATTCCCAGGCGGTCTCCCATCCAAGTACTAACCAGGCCTGAGTCTGCTTAGCTTCCGAGATCAGACGAGATCGGGCGTTTTCAGACTAGTATGGCCGTAGGCATCTGCAGCACCGTCTTCTCGCCTATTCAAGCTGGCCACCCTAGCACCCTCGCCACTTCTTCTTTCCGGTTGTTTTCAATTTTTTCTCTCTCTTTTTCTACTTCTACTTCTACTTCTCCTCCTCTTTCTCTCCTTCTCCTGCTAATTCTAGCCTATATGCCTGATACTCGCTCCCCTTCATGCCGTCCCCACCTAGCTCTCTTTTTTCTTCTCCACCTCCCCAAGGAAAACTGCAAGCCCCGCCCACCTCACACCAGCCTGCCGCCTGCACGCTGCTGCCTTTCCACATTGCAACGCTGCGCACTTCTCTCAGCACAGCCAGCACAAGGGTCAGGCAGGCAATGCAAGCCAGCTCTCTCTTCCTTCGCTTTCCACACCAGCCCCAATGCCACAACTTGCATTCATGCGGCGCCTTCAGGCTAGGAGAACGTCCTGCCGACACACTGGCTTGCGGCCACACGGGCCAGCTGGCGGGCCCATCAAAGTGCAGCACGCCAAGGCACCCAACCGTGCTGCGTTGCAAAGGCCCGGCAAAGCTGCAGCAGCTGAATGGCCCGACCAAGCCGCCTGCCTGAGTTGAGCCCGCAGGCAAGTGTTGGGAGGAATGGCGAGGACGCAGAGAGCAGCAAAAGGTTGGCCTGCCTCTGGTGTGGAGAGTGCTTGGCGTGAGCAGTCTCTGCTGGCCGCAAAAGCCTACTGCACCTGGTATTCCCAGGCGGTCTCCCATCCAAGTACTAACCAGGCCTGAGTCTGCTTAGCTTCCGAGATCAGACGAGATCGGGCGTTTTCAGACTAGTATGGCCGTAGGCATCTGCAGCACCGTCTTCTCGCCTATTCAAGCTGGCCACCCTAGCACCCTCGCCACTTCTTCTTTCCGGTTGTTTTCAATTTTTTCTCTCTCTTTTTCTACTTCTACTTCTACTTCTCCTCCTCTTTCTCTCCTTCTCCTGCTAATTCTAGCCTATATGCCTGATACTCGCTCCCCTTCATGCCGTCCCCACCTAGCTCTCTTTTTTCTTCTCCACCTCCCCAAGGAAAACTGCAAGCCCCGCCCACCTCACACCAGCCTGCCGCCTGCACGCTGCTGCCTTTCCACATTGCAACGCTGCGCACTTCTCTCAGCACAGCCAGCACAAGGGTCAGGCAGGCAATGCAAGCCAGCTCTCTCTTCCTTCGCTTTCCACACCAGCCCCAATGCCACAACTTGCATTCATGCGGCGCCTTCAGGCTAGGAGAGAGAACGTCCTGCCGACACACTGGCTTGCGGCCACACGGGCCAGCTGGCGTGCCCATCAAAGTGCAGCACGCCAAGGCACACAACCGTGCTGCGTTGCAAAGGCCCGGCAAAGCTGCAGCAGCTGAATGGCCCGACCAAGCCGCCTGCCTGAGTTGAGCCCGCAGGCAAGTGTTGGGAGGAATGGCGAGGACGCAGAGAGCAGCAAAAGGTTGGCCTGCCTCTGGTGCGGAGAGTGCTTGGCGTGAGCAGTCTCTGCTGGCCGCAAAAGCCTACTGCACCTGGTATTCCCAGGCGGTCTCCCATCCAAGTACTAACCAGGCCTGAGTCTGCTTAGCTTCCGAGATCAGACGAGATCGGGCGTTTTCAGACTAGTATGGCCGTAGGCATCTGCAGCACCGTCTTCTCGCCTATTCAAGCTGGCCACCCTAGCACCCTCGCCACTTCTTCTTTCCGGTTGTTTTCAATTTTTTCTCTCTCTTTTTCTACTTCTACTTCTACTTCTCCTCCTCTTTCTCTCCTTCTCCTGCTAATTCTAGCCTATATGCCTGATACTCGCTCCCCTTCATGCCATCCCCACCGAGCTCTCTTTTTTCTTCTCCACCTCCTCAAGGAAAACTGCAAGCCCCGCCTACCTCACACCAGCCTGCCGCCTGCACGCTGCTGCCTTTCCACATTGCAACGCTGCGCACTTCTCTCAGCACAGCCAGCACAAGGGTCAGGCAGGCAATGCAAGCCAGCTCTCTCTTCCTTCGCTTTCCACACCAGCCCCAATGCCACAACTTGCATTCATGCGGCGCCTTCAGGCTAGGAGAGAGAACGTCCTGCCGACACACTGGCTTGCGGCCACACGGGCCAGCTGGCGTGCCCATCAAAGTGCAGCACGCCAAGGCACACAACCGTGCTGCGTTGCAAAGGCCCGGCAAAGCTGCAGCAGCTGAATGGCCCGACCAAGCCGCCTGCCTGAGTTGAGCCCGCAGGCAAGTGTTGGGAGGAATGGCGAGGACGCAGAGAGCAGCAAAAGGTTGGCCTGCCTCTGGTGTGGAGAGTGCTTGGCGTGAGCAGTCACTGCTGGCCGCAAAAGCCTACTGCACCTGGTATTCCCAGGCGGTCTCCCATCCAAGTACTAACCAGGCCTGAGTCTGCTTAGCTTCCGAGATCAGACGAGATCGGGCGTTTTCAGACTAGTATGGCCGTAGGCATCTGCAGCACCGTCTTCTCGCCTATTCAAGCTGGCCACCCTAGCACCCTCGCCACTTCTTCTTTCCGGTTGTTTTCAATTTTTTCTCTCTCTTTTTCTACTTCTACTTCTACTTCTCCTCCTCTTTCTCTCCTTCTCCTGCTAATTCTAGCCTATATGCCTGATACTCGCTCCCCTTCATGCCGTCCCCACCTAGCTCTCTTTTTTCTTCTCCACCTCCCCAAGGAAAACTGCAAGCCCCGCCCACCTCACACCAGCCTGCCGCCTGCACGCTGCTGCCTTTCCACATTGCAACGCTGCGCACTTCTCTCAGCACAGCCAGCACAAGGGTCAGGCAGGCAATGCAAGCCAGCTCTCTCTTCCTTCGCTTTCCACACCAGCCCCAATGCCACAACTTGCATTCATGCGGCGCCTTCAGGCTAGGAGAACGTCCTGCCGACACACTGGCTTGCGGCCACACGGGCCAGCTGGCGGGCCCATCAAAGTGCAGCACGCCAAGGCACCCAACCGTGCTGCGTTGCAAAGGCCCGGCAAAGCTGCAGCAGCTGAATGGCCCGACCAAGCCGCCTGCCTGAGTTGAGCCCGCAGGCAAGTGTTGGGAGGAATGGCGAGGACGCAGAGAGCAGCAAAAGGTTGGCCTGCCTCTGGTGTGGAGAGTGCTTGGCGTGAGCAGTCACTGCTGGCCGCAAAAGCCTACTGCACCTGGTATTCCCAGGCGGTCTCCCATCCAAGTACTAACCAGGCCTGAGTCTGCTTAGCTTCCGAGAGCAGACGAGATCGGGCGTTTTCAGACTAGTATGGCCGTAGGCATCTGCAGCACCGTCTTCTCGCCTATTCAAGCTGGCCACCCTAGCACCCTCGCCACTTCTTCTTTCCGGTTGTTTTCAATTTTTTCTCTCTCTTTTTCTACTTCTACTTCTACTTCTCCTCCTCTTTCTCTCCTTCTCCTGCTAATTCTAGCCTATATGCCTGATACTCGCTCCCCTTCATGCCACCCCCACCGAGCTCTCTTTTTTCTTCTCCACCTCCTCAAGGAAAACTGCAAGCCCCGCCTACCTCACACCAGCCTGCCGCCTGCACGCTGCTGCCTTTCCACATTGCAACGCTGCGCACTTCTCTCAGCACAGCCAGCACAAGGGTCAGGCAGGCAATGCAAGCCAGCTCTCTCTTCCTTCGCTTTCCACACCAGCCCCAATGCCACAACTTGCATTCATGCGGCGCCTTCAGGCTAGGAGAGAGAACGTCCTGCCGACACACTGGCTTGCGGCCACACGGGCCAGCTGGCGTGCCCATCAAAGTGCAGCACGCCAAGGCACACAACCGTGCTGCGTTGCAAAGGCCCGGCAAAGCTGCAGCAGCTGAATGGCCCGACCAAGCCGCCTGCCTGAGTTGAGCCCGCAGGCAAGTGTTGGGAGGAATGGCGAGGACGCAGAGAGCAGCAAAAGGTTGGCCTGCCTCTGGTGTGGAGAGTGCTTGGCGTGAGCAGTCACTGCTGGCCGCAAAAGCCTACTGCACCTGGTATTCCCAGGCGGTCTCCCATCCAAGTACTAACCAGGCCTGAGTCTGCTTAGCTTCCGAGATCAGACGAGATCAGGCGTTTTCAGACTAGTATGGCCGTAGGCATCTGCAGCACCGTCTTCTCGCCTATTCAAGCTGGCCACCCTAGCACCCTCGCCACTTCTTCTTTCCGGTTGTTTTCAATTTTCTCTCTCTCTTTTTCTACTTCTACTTCTACTTCTCCTCCTCTTTCTCTCCTTCTCCTGCTAATTCTAGCCTATATGCCTGATACTCGCTCCCCTTCATGCCGTCCCCACCTAGCTCTCTTTTTTCTTCTCCACCTCCCCAAGGAAAACTGCAAGCCCCGCCCACCTCACACCAGCCTGCCGCCTGCACGCTGCTGCCTTTCCACATTGCAACGCTGCGCACTTCTCTCAGCACAGCCAGCACAAGGGTCAGGCAGGCAATGCAAGCCAGCTCTCTCTTCCTTCGCTTTCCACACCAGCCCCAATGCCACAACTTGCATTCATGCGGCGCCTTCAGGCTAGGAGAACGTCCTGCCGACACACTGGCTTGCGGCCACACGGGCCAGCTGGCGGGCCCATCAAAGTGCAGCACGCCAAGGCACCCAACCGTGCTGCGTTGCAAAGGCCCGGCAAAGCTGCAGCAGCTGAATGGCCCGACCAAGCCGCCTGCCTGAGTTGAGCCCGCAGGCAAGTGTTGGGAGGAATGGCGAGGACGCAGAGAGCAGCAAAAGGTTGGCCTGCCTCTGGTGTGGAGAGTGCTTGGCGTGAGCAGTCTCTGCTGGCCGCAAAAGCCTACTGCACCTGGTATTCCCAGGCGGTCTCCCATCCAAGTACTAACCAGGCCTGAGTCTGCTTAGCTTCCGAGATCAGGCGTTTTCAGACTAGTATGGCCGTAGGCATCTGCAGCACCGTCTTCTCGCCTATTCAAGCTGGCCACCCTAGCACCCTCGCCACTTCTTCTTTCCGGTTGTTTTCAGTTTTTTCTCTCTCTTTTTCTACTTCTACTTCTACTTCTCCTCCTCTTTCTCTCCTTCTCCTGCTAATTCTAGCCTATATGCCTGATACTCGCTCCCCTTCATGCCATCCCCACCGAGCTCTCTTTTTTCTTCTCCACCTCCTCAAGGAAAACTGCAAGCCCCGCCTACCTCACACCAGCCTGCCGCCTGCACGCTGCTGCCTTTCCACATTGCAACGCTGCGCACTTCTCTCAGCACAGCCAGCACAAGGGTCAGGCAGGCAATGCAAGCCAGCTCTCTCTTCCTTCGCTTTCCACACCAGCCCCAATGCCACAACTTGCATTCATGCGGCGCCTTCAGGCTAGGAGAGAGAACGTCCTGCCGACACACTGGCTTGCGGCCACACGGGCCAGCTGGCGTGCCCATCAAAGTGCAGCACGCCAAGGCACACAACCGTGCTGCGTTGCAAAGGCCCGGCAAAGCTGCAGCAGCTGAATGGCCCGACCAAGCCGCCTGCCTGAGTTGAGCCCGCAGGCAAGTGTTGGGAGGAATGGCGAGGACGCAGAGAGCAGCAAAAGGTTGGCCTGCCTCTGGTGTGGAGAGTGCTTGGCGTGAGCAGTCACTGCTGGCCGCAAAAGCCTACTGCACCTGGTATTCCCAGGCGGTCTCCCATCCAAGTACTAACCAGGCCTGAGTCTGCTTAGCTTCCGAGATCAGACGAGATCGGGCGTTTTCAGACTAGTATGGCCGTAGGCATCCTGCCGCCTGCACGCTGCTGCCTTTCCACATTGCAACGCTGCGCACTTCTCTCAGCACAGCCAGCACAAGGGTCAGGCAGGCAATGCAAGCCAGCTCTCTCTTCCTTCGCTTTCCACACCAGCCCCAATGCCACAACTTGCATTCATGCGGCGCCTTCAGGCTAGGAGAACGTCCTGCCGACACACTGGCTTGCGGCCACACGGGCCAGCTGGCGGGCCCATCAAAGTGCAGCACGCCAAGGCACCCAACCGTGCTGCGTTGCAAAGGCCCGGCAAAGCTGCAGCAGCTGAATGGCCCGACCAAGCCGCCTGCCTGAGTTGAGCCCGCAGGCAAGTGTTGGGAGGAATGGCGAGGACGCAGAGAGCAGCAAAATGTTGGCCTGCCTCTGGTGTGGAGAGTGCTTGGCGTGAGCAGTCTCTGCTGGCCGCAAAAGCCTACTGCACCTGGTATTCCCAGGCGGTCTCCCATCCAAGTACTAACCAGGCCTGAGTCTGCTTAGCTTCCGAGATCAGGCGCTTTCAGACTAGTATGGCCGTAGGCATCTGCAGCACCGTCTTCTCGCCTATTCAAGTTGGCCACCCTAGCACCCTCGCCACTTCTTCTTTCCGGTTGTTTTCAATTTTTTCTCTCTCTTTTTCTACTTCTACTTCTACTTCTCCTCCTCTTTCTCTCCTTCTCCTGCTAATTCTAGCCTATATGCCTGATACTCGCTCCCCTTCATGCCGTCCCCACCTAGCTCTCTTTTTTCTTCTCCACCTCCCCAAGGAAAACTGCAAGCCCCGCCCACCTCACACCAGCCTGCCGCCTGCACGCTGCTGCCTTTCCACATTGCAACGCTGCGCACTTCTCTCAGCACAGCCAGCACAAGGGTCAGGCAGGCAATGCAAGCCAGCTCTCTCTTCCTTCGCTTTCCACACCAGCCCCAATGCCACAACTTGCATTCATGCGGCGCCTTCAGGCTAGGAGAGAGAACGTCCTGCCGACACACTGGCTTGCGGCCACACGGGCCAGCTGGCGTGCCCATCAAAGTGCAGCACGCCAAGGCACACAACCGTGCTGCGTTGCAAAGGCCCGGCAAAGCTGCAGCAGCTGAATGGCCCGACCAAGCCGCCTGCCTGAGTTGAGCCCGCAGGCAAGTGTTGGGAGGAATGGCGAGGACGCAGAGAGCAGCAAAAGGTTGGCCTGCCTCTGGTGTGGAGAGTGCTTGGCGTGAGCAGTCTCTGCTGGCCGCAAAAGCCTACTGCACCTGGTATTCCCAGGCGGTCTCCCATCCAAGTACTAACCAGGCCTGAGTCTGCTTAGCTTCCGAGATCAGACGAGATCGGGCGTTTTCAGACTAGTATGGCCGTAGGCATCTGCAGCACCGTCTTCTCGCCTATTCAAGCTGGCCACCCTAGCACCCTCGCCACTTCTTCTTTCCGGTTGTTTTCAATTTTTTCTCTCTCTTTTTCTACTTCTACTTCTACTTCTCCTCCTCTTTCTCTCCTTCTCCTGCTAATTCTAGCCTATATGCCTGATACTCGCTCCCCTTCATGCCATCCCCACCGAGCTCTCTTTTTTCTTCTCCACCTCCTCAAGGAAAACTGCAAGCCCCGCCTACCTCACACCAGCCTGCCGCCTGCACGCTGCTGCCTTTCCACATTGCAACGCTGCGCACTTCTCTCAGCACAGCCAGCACAAGGGTCAGGCAGGCAATGCAAGCCAGCTCTCTCTTCCTTCGCTTTCCACACCAGCCCCAATGCCACAACTTGCATTCATGCGGCGCCTTCAGGCTAGGAGAACGTCCTGCCGACACACTGGCTTGCGGCCACACGGGCCAGCTGGCGGGCCCATCAAAGTGCAGCACGCCAAGGCACCCAACCGTGCTGCGTTGCAAAGGCCCGGCAAAGCTGCAGCAGCTGAATGGCCCGACCAAGCCGCCTGCCTGAGTTGAGCCCGCAGGCAAGTGTTGGGAGGAATGGCGAGGACGCAGAGAGCAGCAAAAGGTTGGCCTGCCTCTGGTGTGGAGAGTGCTTGGCGTGAGCAGTCACTGCTGGCCGCAAAAGCCTACTGCACCTGGTATTCCCAGGCGGTCTCCCATCCAAGTACTAACCAGGCCTGAGTCTGCTTAGCTTCCGAGATCAGACGAGATCGGGCGTTTTCAGACTAGTATGGCCGTAGGCATCTGCAGCACCGTCTTCTCGCCTATTCAAGCTGGCCACCCTAGCACCCTCGCCACTTCTTCTTTCCGGTTGTTTTCAATTTTTTCTCTCTCTTTTTCTACTTCTACTTCTACTTCTCCTCCTCTTTCTCTCCTTCTCCTGCTAATTCTAGCCTATATGCCTGATACTCGCTCCCCTTCATGCCACCCCCACCGAGCTCTCTTTTTTCTTCTCCACCTCCTCAAGGAAAACTGCAAGCCCCGCCTACCTCACACCAGCCTGCCGCCTGCACGCTGCTGCCTTTCCACATTGCAACGCTGCGCACTTCTCTCAGCACAGCCAGCACAAGGGTCAGGCAGGCAATGCAAGCCAGCTCTCTCTTCCTTCGCTTTCCACACCAGCCCCAATGCCACAACTTGCATTCATGCGGCGCCTTCAGGCTAGGAGAGAGAACGTCCTGCCGACACACTGGCTTGCGGCCACACGGGCCAGCTGGCGTGCCCATCAAAGTGCAGCACGCCAAGGCACACAACCGTGCTGCGTTGCAAAGGCCCGGCAAAGCTGCAGCAGCTGAATGGCCCGACCAAGCCGCCTGCCTGAGTTGAGCCCGCAGGCAAGTGTTGGGAGGAATGGCGAGGACGCAGAGAGCAGCAAAAGGTTGGCCTGCCTCTGGTGTGGAGAGTGCTTGGCGTGAGCAGTCACTGCTGGCCGCAAAAGCCTACTGCACCTGGTATTCCCAGGCGGTCTCCCATCCAAGTACTAACCAGGCCTGAGTCTGCTTAGCTTCCGAGATCAGACGAGATCGGGCGTTTTCAGACTAGTATGGCCGTAGGCATCTGCAGCACCGTCTTCTCGCCTATTCAAGCTGGCCACCCTAGCACCCTCGCCACTTCTTCTTTCCGGTTGTTTTCAATTTTTTCTCTCTCTTTTTCTACTTCTACTTCTACTTCTCCTCCTCTTTCTCTCCTTCTCCTGCTAATTCTAGCCTATATGCCTGATACTCGCTCCCCTTCATGCCGTCCCCACCTAGCTCTCTTTTTTCTTCTCCACCTCCCCAAGGAAAACTGCAAGCCCCGCCCACCTCACACCAGCCTGCCGCCTGCACGCTGCTGCCTTTCCACATTGCAACGCTGCGCACTTCTCTCAGCACAGCCAGCACAAGGGTCAGGCAGGCAATGCAAGCCAGCTCTCTCTTCCTTCGCTTTCCACACCAGCCCCAATGCCACAACTTGCATTCATGCGGCGCCTTCAGGCTGGGAGAACGTCCTGCCGACACACTGGCTTGCGGCCACACGGGCCAGCTGGCGGGCCCATCAAAGTGCAGCACGCCAAGGCACCCAACCGTGCTGCGTTGCAAAGGCCCGGCAAAGCTGCAGCAGCTGAATGGCCCGACCAAGCCGCCTGCCTGAGTTGAGCCCGCAGGCAAGTGTTGGGAGGAATGGCGAGGACGCAGAGAGCAGCAAAAGGTTGGCCTGCCTCTGGTGTGGAGAGTGCTTGGCGTGAGCAGTCTCTGCTGGCCGCAAAAGCCTACTGCACCTGGTATTCCCAGGCGGTCTCCCATCCAAGTACTAACCAGGCCTGAGTCTGCTTAGTTTCCGAGATCAGACGAGATCGGGCGTTTTCAGACTAGTATGGCCGTAGGCATCTGCAGCACCGTCTTCTCGCCTATTCAAGCTGGCCACCCTAGCACCCTCGCCACTTCTTCTTTCCGGTTGTTTTCAGTTTTTTCTCTCTCTTTTTCTACTTCTACTTCTACTTCTCCTCCTCTTTCTCTCCTTCTCCTGCTAATTCTAGCCTATATGCCTGATACTCGCTCCCCTTCATGCCATCCCCACCGAGCTCTCTTTTTTCTTCTCCACCTCCTCAAGGAAAACTGCAAGCCCCGCCTACCTCACACCAGCCTGCCGCCTGCACGCTGCTGCCTTTCCACATTGCAACGCTGCGCACTTCTCTCAGCACAGCCAGCACAAGGGTCAGGCAGGCAATGCAAGCCAGCTCTCTCTTCCTTCGCTTTCCACACCAGCCCCAATGCCACAACTTGCATTCATGCGGCGCCTTCAGGCTAGGAGAGAGAACGTCCTGCCGACACACTGGCTTGCGGCCACACGGGCCAGCTGGCGTGCCCATCAAAGTGCAGCACGCCAAGGCACACAACCGTGCTGCGTTGCAAAGGCCCGGCAAAGCTGCAGCAGCTGAATGGCCCGACCAAGCCGCCTGCCTGAGTTGAGCCCGCAGGCAAGTGTTGGGAGGAATGGCGAGGACGCAGAGAGCAGCAAAAGGTTGGCCTGCCTCTGGTGTGGAGAGTGCTTGGCGTGAGCAGTCACTGCTGGCCGCAAAAGCCTACTGCACCTGGTATTCCCAGGCGGTCTCCCATCCAAGTACTAACCAGGCCTGAGTCTGCTTCGCTTCCGAGATCAGACGAGATCGGGCGTTTTCAGACTAGTATGGCCGTAGGCATCCTGCCGCCTGCACGCTGCTGCCTTTCCACATTGCAACGCTGCGCACTTCTCTCAGCACAGCCAGCACAAGGGTCAGGCAGGCAATGCAAGCCAGCTCTCTCTTCCTTCGCTTTCCACACCAGCCCCAATGCCACAACTTGCATTCATGCGGCGCCTTCAGGCTAGGAGAACGTCCTGCCGACACACTGGCTTGCGGCCACACGGGCCAGCTGGCGGGCCCATCAAAGTGCAGCACGCCAAGGCACCCAACCGTGCTGCGTTGCAAAGGCCCGGCAAAGCTGCAGCAGCTGAATGGCCCAACCAAGCCGCCTGCCTGAGTTGAGCCCGCAGGCAAGTGTTGGGAGGAATGGCGAGGACGCAGAGAGCAGCAAAATGTTGGCCTGCCTCTGGTGTGGAGAGTGCTTGGCGTGAGCAGTCTCTGCTGGCCGCAAAAGCCTACTGCACCTGGTATTCCCAGGCGGTCTCCCATCCAAGTACTAACCAGGCCTGAGTCTGCTTAGCTTCCGAGATCAGGCGCTTTCAGACTAGTATGGCCGTAGGCATCTGCAGCACCGTCTTCTCGCCTATTCAAGTTGGCCACCCTAGCACCCTCGCCACTTCTTCTTTCCGGTTGTTTTCAATTTTTTCTCTCTCTTTTTCTACTTCTACTTCTACTTCTCCTCCTCTTTCTCTCCTTCTCCTGCTAATTCTAGCCTATATGCCTGATACTCGCTCCCCTTCATGCCGTCCCCACCTAGCTCTCTTTTTTCTTCTCCACCTCCCCAAGGAAAACTGCAAGCCCCGCCCACCTCACACCAGCCTGCCGCCTGCACGCTGCTGCCTTTCCACATTGCAACGCTGCGCACTTCTCTCAGCACAGCCAGCACAAGGGTCAGGCAGGCAATGCAAGCCAGCTCTCTCTTCCTTCGCTTTCCACACCAGCCCCAATGCCACAACTTGCATTCATGCGGCGCCTTCAGGCTAGGAGAGAGAACGTCCTGCCGACACACTGGCTTGCGGCCACACGGGCCAGCTGGCGTGCCCATCAAAGTGCAGCACGCCAAGGCACACAACCGTGCTGCGTTGCAAAGGCCCGGCAAAGCTGCAGCAGCTGAATGGCCCGACCAAGCCGCCTGCCTGAGTTGAGCCCGCAGGCAAGTGTTGGGAGGAATGGCGAGGACGCAGAGAGCAGCAAAAGGTTGGCCTGCCTCTGGTGTGGAGAGTGCTTGGCGTGAGCAGTCTCTGCTGGCCGCAAAAGCCTACTGCACCTGGTATTCCCAGGCGGTCTCCCATCCAAGTACTAACCAGGCCTGAGTCTGCTTAGCTTCCGAGATCAGACGAGATCGGGCGTTTTCAGACTAGTATGGCCGTAGGCATCTGCAGCACCGTCTTCTCGCCTATTCAAGCTGGCCACCCTAGCACCCTCGCCACTTCTTCTTTCCGGTTGTTTTCAATTTTTTCTCTCTCTTTTTCTACTTCTACTTCTACTTCTCCTCCTCTTTCTCTCCTTCTCCTGCTAATTCTAGCCTATATGCCTCATACTCGCTCCCCTTCATGCCATCCCCACCGAGCTCTCTTTTTTCTTCTCCACCTCCTCAAGGAAAACTGCAAGCCCCGCCTACCTCACACCAGCCTGCCGCCTGCACGCTGCTGCCTTTCCACATTGCAACGCTGCGCACTTCTCTCAGCACAGCCAGCACAAGGGTCAGGCAGGCAATGCAAGCCAGCTCTCTCTTCCTTCGCTTTCCACACCAGCCCCAATGCCACAACTTGCATTCATGCGGCGCCTTCAGGCTAGGAGAGAGAACGTCCTGCCGACACATTGGCTTGCGGCCACACGGGCCAGCTGGCGTGCCCATCAAAGTGCAGCACGCCAAGGCACACAACCGTGCTGCGTTGCAAAGGCCCGGCAAAGCTGCAGCAGCTGAATGGCCCGACCAAGCCGCCTGCCTGAGTTGAGCCCGCAGGCAAGTGTTGGGAGGAATGGCGAGGACGCAGAGAGCAGCAAAAGGTTGGCCTGCCTCTGGTGTGGAGAGTGCTTGGCGTGAGCAGTCACTGCTGGCCGCAAAAGCCTACTGCACCTGGTATTCCCAGGCGGTCTCCCATCCAAGTACTAACCAGGCCTGAATCTGCTTAGCTTCCGAGATCAGACGAGATCGGGCGTTTTCAGACTAGTATGGCCGTAGGCATCTGCAGCACCGTCCTCTCGCCTATTCAAGCTGGCCACCCTAGCACCCTCGCCACTTCTTCTTTCCGGTTGTTTTCAATTTTTTCTCTCTCTTTTTCTACTTCTACTTCTACTTCTCCTCCTCTTTCTCTCCTTCTCCTGCTAATTCTAGCCTATATGCCTGATACTCGCTCCCCTTCATGCCGTCCCCACCTAGCTCTCTTTTTTCTTCTCCACCTCCCCAAGGAAAACTGCAAGCCCCGCCCACCTCACACCAGCCTGCCGCCTGCACGCTGCTGCCTTTCCACATTGCAACGCTGCGCACTTCTCTCAGCACAGCCAGCACAAGGGTCAGGCAGGCAATGCAAGCCAGCTCTCTCTTCCTTCGCTTTCCACACCAGCCCCAATGCCACAACTTGCATTCATGCGGCGCCTTCAGGCTAGGAGAACGTCCTGCCGACACACTGGCTTGCGGCCACACGGGCCAGCTGGCGGGCCCATCAAAGTGCAGCACGCCAAGGCACCCAACCGTGCTGCGTTGCAAAGGCCCGGCAAAGCTGCAGCAGCTGAATGGCCCGACCAAGCCGCCTGCCTGAGTTGAGCCCGCAGGCAAGTGTTGGGAGGAATGGCGAGGACGCAGAGAGCAGCAAAAGGTTGGCCTGCCTCTGGTGTGGAGAGTGCTTGGCGTGAGCAGTCACTGCTGGCCGCAAAAGCCTACTGCACCTGGTATTCCCAGGCGGTCTCCCATCCAAGTACTAACCAGGCCTGAGTCTGCTTAGTTTCCGAGATCAGACGAGATCGGGCGTTTTCAGACTAGTATGGCCGTAGGCATCTGCAGCACCGTCTTCTCGCCTATTCAAGCTGGCCACCCTAGCACCCTCGCCACTTCTTCTTTCCGGTTGTTTTCAATTTTTTCTCTCTCTTTTTCTACTTCTACTTCTACTTCTCCTCCTCTTTCTCTCCTTCTCCTGCTAATTCTAGCCTATATGCCTGATACTCGCTCCCCTTCATGCCATCCCCACCGAGCTCTCTTTTTTCTTCTCCACCTCCTCAAGGAAAACTGCAAGCCCCGCCTACCTCACACCAGCCTGCCGCCTGCACGCTGCTGCCTTTCCACATTGCAACGCTGCGCACTTCTCTCAGCACAGCCAGCACAAGGGTCAGGCAGGCAATGCAAGCCAGCTCTCTCTTCCTTCGCTTTCCACACCAGCCCCAATGCCACAACTTGCATTCATGCGGCGCCTTCAGGCTAGGAGAGAGAACGTCCTGCCGACACACTGGCTTGCGGCCACACGGGCCAGCTGGCGTGCCCATCAAAGTGCAGCACGCCAAGGCACACAACCGTGCTGCGTTGCAAAGGCCCGGCAAAGCTGCAGCAGCTGAATGGCCCGACCAAGCCGCCTGCCTGAGTTGAGCCCGCAGGCAAGTGTTGGGAGGAATGGCGAGGACGCAGAGAGCAGCAAAAGGTTGGCCTGCCTCTGGTGTGGAGAGTGCTTGGCGTGAGCAGTCACTGCTGGCCGCAAAAGCCTACTGCACCTGGTATTCCCAGGCGGTCTCCCATCCAAGTACTAACCAGGCCTGAGTCTGCTTAGCTTCCGAGATCAGACGAGATCGGGCGTTTTCAGACTAGTATGGCCGTAGGCATCTGCAGCACCGTCTTCTCGCCTATTCAAGCTGGCCACCCTAGCACCCTCGCCACTTCTTCTTTCCGGTTGTTTTCAATTTTTTCTCTCTCTTTTTCTACTTCTACTTCTACTTCTCCTCCTCTTTCTCTCCTTCTCCTGCTAATTCTAGCCTATATGCCTGATACTCGCTCCCCTTCATGCCGTCCCCACCTAGCTCTCTTTTTTCTTCTCCACCTCCCCAAGGAAAACTGCAAGCCCCGCCCACCTCACACCAGCCTGCCGCCTGCACGCTGCTGCCTTTCCACATTGCAACGCTGCGCACTTCTCTCAGCACAGCCAGCACAAGGGTCAGGCAGGCAATGCAAGCCAGCTCTCTCTTCCTTCGCTTTCCACACCAGCCCCAATGCCACAACTTGCATTCATGCGGCGCCTTCAGGCTAGGAGAGAGAACGTCCTGCCGACACACTGGCTTGCGGCCACACGGGCCAGCTGGCGTGCCCATCAAAGTGCAGCACGCCAAGGCACCCAACCGTGCTGCGTTGCAAAGGCCCGGCAAAGCTGCAGCAGCTGAATGGCCCGACCAGGCGCCTGCCTGAGTTGAGCCCGCAGGCAAGTGTTGGGAGGAATGGCGAGGACGCAGAGAGCAGCAAAAGGTTGGCCTGCCTCTGGTGTGGAGAGTGCTTGGCGTGAGCAGTCACTGCTGGCCGCAAAAGCCTACTGCACCTGGTATTCCCAGGCGGTCTCCCATCCAAGTACTAACCAGGCCTGAGTCTGCTTAGCTTCCGAGATCAGACGAGATCGGGCGTTTTCAGACTAGTATGGCCGTAGGCATCTGCAGCACCGTCTTCTTGCCTATTCAAGCCGGCCACCCTAGCACCCTCGCCACTTCTTCTTTCCGGTTGTTTTCAATTTTTTCTCTCTCTTTTTCTACTTCTACTTCTACTTCTCCTCCTCTTTCTCTCCTTCTCCTGCTAATTCTAGCCTATATGCCTGATACTCGCTCCCCTTCATGCCATCCCCACCGAGCTCTCTTTTTTCTTCTCCACCTCCTCAAGGAAAACTGCAAGCCCCGCCTACCTCACACCAGCCTGCCGCCTGCACGCTGCTGCCTTTCCACATTGCAACGCTGCGCACTTCTCTCAGCACAGCCAGCACAAGGGTCAGGCAGGCAATGCAAGCCAGCTCTCTCTTCCTTCGCTTTCCACGCCAGCCCCAATGCCACAACTTGCATTCATGCGGCGCCTTCAGGCTAGGAGAGAGAACATCCTGCCGACACACTGGCTTGCGGCCACACGGGCCAGCTGGCGTGCCCATCAAAGTGCAGCACGCCAAGGCACACAACCGTGCTGCGTTGCAAAGGCCCGGCAAAGCTGCAGCAGCTGAATGGCCCGACCAAGCCGCCTGCCTGAGTTGAGCCCGCAGGCAAGTGTTGGGAGGAATGGCGAGGACGCAGAGAGCAGCAAAAGGTTGGCCTGCCTCTGGTGTGGAGAGTGCTTGGCGTGAGCAGTCACTGCTGGCCGCAAAAGCCTACTGCACCTGGTATTCCCAGGCGGTCTCCCATCCAAGTACTAACCAGGCCTGAGTCTGCTTAGCTTCCGAGATCAGACGAGATCGGGCGTTTTCAGACTAGTATGGCCGTAGGCATCTGCAGCACCGTCTTCTCGCCTATTCAAGCTGGCCACCCTAGCACCCTCGCCACTTCTTCTTTCCGGTTGTTTTCAATTTTTTCTCTCTCTTTTTCTACTTCTACTTCTACTTCTCCTCCTCTTTCTCTCCTTCTCCTGCTAATTCTAGCCTATATGCCTGATACTCGCTCCCCTTCATGCCGTCCCCACCTAGCTCTCTTTTTTCTTCTCCACCTCCCCAAGGAAAACTGCAAGCCCCGCCCACCTCACACCAGCCTGCCGCCTGCACGCTGCTGCCTTTCCACATTGCAACGCTGCGCACTTCTCTCAGCACAGCCAGCACAAGGGTCAGGCAGGCAATGCAAGCCAGCTCTCTCTTCCTTCGCTTTCCACACCAGCCCCAATGCCACAACTTGCATTCATGCGGCGCCTTCAGGCTAGGAGAGAGAACGTCCTGCCGACACACTGGCTTGCGGCCACACAGGCCAGCTGGCGTGCCCATCAAAGTGCAGCACGCCAAGGCACACAACCGTGCTGCGTTGCAAAGGCCCGGCAAAGCTGCAGCAGCTGAATGGCCCGACCAAGCCGCCTGCCTGAGTTGAGCCCGCAGGCAAGTGTTGGGAGGAATGGCGAGGACGCAGAGAGCAGCAAAAGGTTGGCCTGCCTCTGGTGTGGAGAGTGCTTGGCGTGAGCAGTCACTGCTGGCCGCAAAAGCCTACTGCACCTGGTATTCCCAGGCGGTCTCCCATCCAAGTACTAACCAGGCCTGAGTCTGCTTAGCTTCCGAGATCATACGAGATCGGGCGTTTTCAGACTAGTATGGCCGTAGGCATCTGCAGCACCGTCTTCTCGCCTATTCAAGCTGGCCACCCTAGCACCCTCGCCACTTCTTCTTTCCGGTTGTTTTCAATTTTTTCTCTCTCTTTTTCTACTTCTACTTCTACTTCTCCTCCTCTTTCTCTCCTTCTCCTGCTAATTCTAGCCTATATGCCTGATACTCGCTCCCCTTCATGCCACCCCCACCGAGCTCTCTTTTTTCTTCTCCACCTCCTCAAGGAAAACTGCAAGCCCCGCCTACCTCACACCAGCCTGCCGCCTGCACGCTGCTGCCTTTCCACATTGCAACGCTGCGCACTTCTCTCAGCACAGCCAGCACAAGGGTCAGGCAGGCAATGCAAGCCAGCTCTCTCTTCCTTCGCTTTCCACACCAGCCCCAATGCCACAACTTGCATTCATGCGGCGCCTTCAGGCTAGGAGAGAGAACGTCCTGCCGACACACTGGCTTGCGGCCACACGGGCCAGCTGGCGTGCCCATCAAAGTGCAGCACGCCAAGGCACACAACCGTGCTGCGTTGCAAAGGCCCGGCAAAGCTGCAGCAGCTGAATGGCCCGACCAAGCCGCCTGCCTGAGTTGAGCCCGCAGGCAAGTGTTGGGAGGAATGGCGAGGACGCAGAGAGCAGCAAAAGGTTGGCCTGCCTCTGGTGTGGAGAGTGCTTGGCGTGAGCAGTCACTGCTGGCCGCAAAAGCCTACTGCACCTGGTATTCCCAGGCGGTCTCCCATCCAAGTACTAACCAGGCCTGAGTCTGCTTAGCTTCCGAGATCAGACGAGATCGGGCGTTTTCAGACTAGTATGGCCGTAGGCATCTGCAGCACCGTCTTCTCGCCTATTCAAGCTGGCCACCCTAGCACCCTCGCCACTTCTTCTTTCCGGTTGTTTTCAATTTTTTCTCTCTCTTTTTCTACTTCTACTTCTACTTCTCCTCCTCTTTCTCTCCTTCTCCTGCTAATTCTAGCCTATATGCCTGATACTCGCTCCCCTTCATGCCGTCCCCACCTAGCTCTCTTTTTTCTTCTCCACCTCCCCAAGGAAAACTGCAAGCCCCGCCCACCTCACACCAGCCTGCCGCCTGCACGCTGCTGCCTTTCCACATTGCAACGCTGCGCACTTCTCTCAGCACAGCCAGCACAAGGGTCAGGCAGGCAATGCAAGCCAGCTCTCTCTTCCTTCGCTTTCCACACCAGCCCCAATGCCACAACTTGCATTCATGCGGCGCCTTCAGGCTAGGAGAACGTCCTGCCGACGCACTGGCTTGCGGCCACACGGGCCAGCTGGCGGGCCCATCAAAGTGCAGCACGCCAAGGCACCCAACCGTGCTGCGTTGCAAAGGCCCGGCAAAGCTGCAGCAGCTGAATGGCCCGACCAAGCCGCCTGCCTGAGTTGAGCCCGCAGGCAAGTGTTGGGAGGAATGGCGAGGACGCAGAGAGCAGCAAAAGGTTGGCCTGCCTCTGGTGTGGAGAGTGCTTGGCGTGAGCAGTCTCTGCTGGCCGCAAAAGCCTACTGCACCTGGTATTCCCAGGCGGTCTCCCATCCAAGTACTAACCAGGCCTGAGTCTGCTTAGCTTTCGAGATCAGACGAGATCGGGCGTTTTCAGACTAGTATGGCCGTAGGCATCTGCAGCACCGTCTTCTCGCCTATTCAAGCTGGCCACCCTAGCACCCTCGCCACTTCTTCTTTCCGGTTGTTTTCAGTTTTTTCTCTCTCTTTTTCTACTTCTACTTCTACTTCTCCTCCTCTTTCTCTCCTTCTCCTGCTAATTCTAGCCTATATGCCTGATACTCGCTCCCCTTCATGCCATCCCCACCGAGCTCTCTTTTTTCTTCTCCACCTCCTCAAGGAAAACTGCAAGCCCCGCCTACCTCACACCAGCCTGCCGCCTGCACGCTGCTGCCTTTCCACATTGCAACGCTGCGCACTTCTCTCAGCACAGCCAGCACAAGGGTCAGGCAGGCAATGCAAGCCAGCTCTCTCTTCCTTCGCTTTCCACACCAGCCCCAATGCCACAACTTGCATTCATGCGGCGCCTTCAGGCTAGGAGAGAGAACGTCCTGCCGACACACTGGCTTGCGGCCACACGGGCCAGCTGGCGTGCCCATCAAAGTGCAGCACGCCAAGGCACACAACCGTGCTGCGTTGCAAAGGCCCGGCAAAGCTGCAGCAGCTGAATGGCCCGACCAAGCCGCCTGCCTGAGTTGAGCCCGCAGGTAAGTGTTGGGAGGAATGGCGAGGACGCAGAGAGCAGCAAAAGGTTGGCCTGCCTCTGGTGTGGAGAGTGCTTGGCGTGAGCAGTCACTGCTGGCCGCAAAAGCCTACTGCACCTGGTATTCCCAGGCGGTCTCCCATCCAAGTACTAACCAGGCCTGAGTCTGCTTAGCTTCCGAGATCAGACGAGATCGGGCGTTTTCAGACTAGTATGGCCGTAGGCATCCTGCCGCCTGCACGCTGCTGCCTTTCCACATTGCAACGCTGCGCACTTCTCTCAGCACAGCCAGCACAAGGGTCAGGCAGGCAATGCAAGCCAGCTCTCTCTTCCTTCGCTTTCCACACCAGCCCCAATGCCACAACTTGCATTCATGCGGCGCCTTCAGGCTAGGAGAACGTCCTGACGACACACTGGCTTGCGGCCACACGGGCCAGCTGGCGGGCCCATCAAAGTGCAGCACGCCAAGGCACCCAACCGTGCTGCGTTGCAAAGGCCCGGCAAAGCTGCAGCAGCTGAATGGCCCGACCAAGCCGCCTGCCTGAGTTGAGCCCGCAGGCAAGTGTTGGGAGGAATGGCGAGGACGCAGAGAGCAGTAAAATGTTGGCCTGCCTCTGGTGTGGAGAGTGCTTGGCGTGAGCAGTCTCTGCTGGCCGCAAAAGCCTACTGCACCTGGTATTCCCAGGCGGTCTCCCATCCAAGCACTAACCAGGCCTGAGTCTGCTTAGCTTCCGAGATCAGGCGCTTTCAGACTAGTATGGCCGTAGGCATCTGCAGCACCGTCTTCTCGCCTATTCAAGTTGGCCACCCTAGCACCCACGCCACTTCTTCTTTCCGGTTGTTTTCAATTTTTTCTCTCTCTTTTTCTACTTCTACTTCTACTTCTCCTCCTCTTTCTCTCCTTCTCCTGCTAATTCTAGCCTATATGCCTGATACTCGCTCCCCTTCATGCCGTCCCCACCTAGCTCTCTTTTTTCTTCTCCACCTCCCCAAGGAAAACTGCAAGCCCCGCCCACCTCACACCAGCCTGCCGCCTGCACGCTGCTGCCTTTCCACATTGCAACGCTGCGCACTTCTCTCAGCACAGCCAGCACAAGGGTCAGGCAGGCAATGCAAGCCAGCTCTCTCTTCCTTCGCTTTCCACACCAGCCCCAATGCCACAACTTGCATTCATGCGGCGCCTTCAGGCTAGGAGAGAGAACGTCCTGCCGACACACTGGCTTGCGGCCACACGGGCCAGCTGGCGTGCCCATCAAAGTGCAGCACGCCAAGGCACCCAACCGTGCTGCGTTGCAAAGGCCCGGCAAAGCTGCAGCAGCTGAATGGCCCGACCAAGCCGCCTGCCTGAGTTGAGCCCGCAGGCAAGTGTTGGGAGGAATGGCGAGGACGCAGAGAGCAGCAAAAGGTTGGCCTGCCTCTGGTGTGGAGAGTGCTTGGCGTGAGCAGTCTCTGCTGGCCGCAAAAGCCTACTGCACCTGGTATTCCCAGGCGGTCTCCCATCCAAGTACTAACCAGGCCTGAGTCTGCTTAGCTTCCGAGATCAGACGAGATCGGGCGTTTTCAGACTAGTATGGCCGTAGGCATCTGCAGCACCGTCTTCTCGCCTATTCAAGCTGGCCACCCTAGCACCCTCGCCACTTCTTCTTTCCGGTTGTTTTCAATTTTTTCTCTCTCTTTTTCTACTTCTACTTCTACTTCTCCTCCTTTTTCTCTCCTTCTCCTGCTAATTCTAGCCTATATGCCTGATACTCGCTCCCCTTCATGCCATCCCCACCGAGCTCTCTTTTTTCTTCTCCACCTCCTCAAGGAAAACTGCAAGCCCCGCCTACCTCACACCAGCCTGCCGCCTGCACGCTGCTGCCTTTCCACATTGCAACGCTGCGCACTTCTCTCAGCACAGCCAGCACAAGGGTCAGGCAGGCAATGCAAGCCAGCTCTCTCTTCCTTCGCTTTCCACACCAGCCCCAATGCCACAACTTGCATTCATGCGGCGCCTTCAGGCTAGGAGAGAGAACGTCCTGCCGACACACTGGCTTGCGGCCACACGGGCCAGCTGGCGTGCCCATCAAAGTGCAGCACGCCAAGGCACACAACCGTGCTGCGTTGCAAAGGCCCGGCAAAGCTGCAGCAGCTGAATGGCCCGACCAAGCCGCCTGCCTGAGTTGAGCCCGCAGGCAAGTGTTGGGAGGAATGGCGAGGACGCAGAGAGCAGCAAAAGGTTGGCCTGCCTCTGGTGTGGAGAGTGCTTGGCGTGAGCAGTCACTGCTGGCCGCAAAAGCCTACTGCACCTGGTATTCCCAGGCGGTCTCCCATCCAAGTACTAACCAGGCCTGAATCTGCTTAGCTTCCGAGATCAGACGAGATCGGGCGTTTTCAGACTAGTATGGCCGTAGGCATCTGCAGCACCGTCTTCTCGCCTATTCAAGCTGGCCACCCTAGCACCCTCGCCACTTCTTCTTTCCGGTTGTTTTCAATTTTTTCTCTCTCTTTTTCTACTTCTACTTCTACTTCTCCTCCTCTTTCTCTCCTTCTCCTGCTAATTCTAGCCTATATGCCTGATACTCGCTCCCCTTCATGCCGTCCCCACCTAGCTCTCTTTTTTCTTCTCCACCTCCCCAAGGAAAACTGCAAGCCCCGCCCACCTCACACCAGCCTGCCGCCTGCACGCTGCTGCCTTTCCACATTGCAACGCTGCGCACTTCTCTCAGCACAGCCAGCACAAGGGTCAGGCAGGCAATGCAAGCCAGCTCTCTCTTCCTTCGCTTTCCACACCAGCCCCAATGCCACAACTTGCATTCATGCGGCGCCTTCAGGCTAGGAGAACGTCCTGCCGACACACTGGCTTGCGGCCACACGGGCCAGCTGGCGGGCCCATCAAAGTGCAGCACGCCAAGGCACCCAACCGTGCTGCGTTGCAAAGGCCCGGCAAAGCTGCAGCAGCTGAATGGCCCGACCAAGCCGCCTGCCTGAGTTGAGCCCGCAGGCAAGTGTTGGGAGGAATGGCGAGGACGCAGAGAGCAGCAAAAGGTTGGCCTGCCTCTGGTGTGGAGAGTGCTTGGCGTGAGCAGTCACTGCTGGCCGCAAAAGCCTACTGCACCTGGTATTCCCAGGCGGTCTCCCATCCAAGTACTAACCAGGCCTGAGTCTGCTTAGCTTCCGAGATCAGACGAGATCGGGCGTTTTCAGACTAGTATGGCCGTAGGCATCTGCAGCACCGTCTTCTCGCCTATTCAAGCTGGCCACCCTAGCACCCTCGCCACTTCTTCTTTCCGGTTGTTTTCAATTTTTTCTCTCTCTTTTTCTACTTCTACTTCTACTTCTCCTCCTCTTTCTCTCCTTCTCCTGCTAATTCTAGCCTATATGCCTGATACTCGCTCCCCTTCATGCCATCCCCACCGAGCTCTCTTTTTTCTTCTCCACCTCCTCAAGGAAAACTGCAAGCCCCGCCTACCTCACACCAGCCTGCCGCCTGCACGCTGCTGCCTTTCCACATTGCAACGCTGCGCACTTCTCTCAGCACAGCCAGCACAAGGGTCAGGCAGGCAATGCAAGCCAGCTCTCTCTTCCTTCGCTTTCCACACCAGCCCCAATGCCACAACTTGCATTCATGCGGCGCCTTCAGGCTAGGAGAGAGAACGTCCTGCCGACACACTGGCTTGCGGCCACACGGGCCAGCTGGCGTGCCCATCAAAGTGCAGCACGCCAAGGCACACAACCGTGCTGCGTTGCAAAGGCCCGGCAAAGCTGCAGCAGCTGAATGGCCCGACCAAGCCGCCTGCCTGAGTTGAGCCCGCAGGCAAGTGTTGGGAGGAATGGCGAGGACGCAGAGAGCAGCAAAAGGTTGGCCTGCCTCTGGTGTGGAGAGTGCTTGGCGTGAGCAGTCACTGCTGGCCGCAAAAGCCTACTGCACCTGGTATTCCCAGGCGGTCTCCCATCCAAGTACTAACCAGGCCTGAGTCTGCTTAGCTTCCGAGATCAGACGAGATCCGGCGTTTTCAGACTAGTATGGCCGTAGGCATCTGCAGCACCGTCTTCTCGCCTATTCAAGCTGGCCACCCTAGCACCCTCGCCACTTCTTCTTTCCGGTTGTTTTCAATTTTTTCTCTCTCTTTTTCTACTTCTACTTCTACTTCTCCTCCTCTTTCTCTCCTTCTCCTGCTAATTCTAGCCTATATGCCTGATACTCGCTCCCCTTCATGCCGTCCCCACCTAGCTCTCTTTTTTCTTCTCCACCTCCCCAAGGAAAACTGCAAGCCCCGCCCACCTCACACCAGCCTGCCGCCTGCACGCTGCTGCCTTTCCACATTGCAACGCTGCGCACTTCTCTCAGCACAGCCAGCACAAGGGTCAGGCAGGCAATGCAAGCCAGCTCTCTCTTCCTTCGCTTTCCACACCAGCCCCAATGCCACAACTTGCATTCATGCGGCGCCTTCAGGCTAGGAGAGAGAACGTCCTGCCGACACACTGGCTTGCGGCCACACGGGCCAGCTGGCGTGCCCATCAAAGTGCAGCACGCCAAGGCACCCAACCGTGCTGCGTTGCAAAGGCCCGGCAAAGCTGCAGCAGCTGAATGGCCCGACCAAGCCGCCTGCCTGAGTTGAGCCCGCAGGCAAGTGTTGGGAGGAATGGCGAGGACGCAGAGAGCAGCAAAAGGTTGGCCTGCCTCTGGTGTGGAGAGTGCTTGGCGTGAGCAGTCACTGCTGGCCGCAAAAGCCTACTGCACCTGGTATTCCCAGGCGGTCTCCCATCCAAGTACTAACCAGGCCTGAGTCTGCTTAGCTTCCGAGATCAGACGAGATCGGGCGTTTTCAGACTAGTATGGCCGTAGGCATCTGCAGCACCGTCTTCTTGCCTATTCAAGCCGGCCACCCTAGCACCCTCGCCACTTCTTCTTTCCGGTTGTTTTCAATTTTTTCTCTCTCTTTTTCTACTTCTACTTCTACTTCTCCTCCTCTTTCTCTCCTTCTCCTGCTAATTCTAGCCTATATGCCTGATACTCGCTCCCCTTCATGCCATCCCCACCGAGCTCTCTTTTTTCTTCTCCACCTCCTCAAGGAAAACTGCAAGCCCCGCCTACCTCACACCAGCCTGCCGCCTGCACGCTGCTGCCTTTCCACATTGCAACGCTGCGCACTTCTCTCAGCACAGCCAGCACAAGGGTCAGGCAGGCAATGCAAGCCAGCTCTCTCTTCCTTCGCTTTCCACACCAGCCCCAATGCCACAACTTGCATTCATGCGGCGCCTTCAGGCTAGGAGAACGTCCTGCCGACACACTGGCTTGCGGCCACACGGGCCAGCTGGCGGGCCCATCAAAGTGCAGCACGCCAAGGCACCCAACCGTGCTGCGTTGCAAAGGCCCGGCAAAGCTGCAGCAGCTGAATGGCCCGACCAAGCCGCCTGCCTGAGTTGAGCCCGCAGGCAAGTGTTGGGAGGAATGGCGAGGACGCAGAGAGCAGCAAAAGGTTGGCCTGCCTCTGGTGTGGAGAGTGCTTGGCGTGAGCAGTCACTGCTGGCCGCAAAAGCCTACTGCACCTGGTATTCCCAGGCGGTCTCCCATCCAAGTACTAACCAGGCCTGAGTCTGCTTAGCTTCCGAGATCAGACGAGATCGGGCGTTTTCAGACTAGTATGGCCGTAGGCATCTGCAGCACCGTCTTCTCGCCTATTCAAGCTGGCCACCCTAGCACCCTCGCCACTTCTTCTTTCCGGTTGTTTTCAATTTTTTCTCTCTCTTTTTCTACTTCTACTTCTACTTCTCCTCCTCTTTCTCTCCTTCTCCTGCTAATTCTAGCCTATATGCCTGATACTCGCTCCCCTTCATGCCATCCCCACCGAGCTCTCTTTTTTCTTCTCCACCTCCTCAAGGAAAACTGCAAGCCCCGCCTACCTCACACCAGCCTGCCGCCTGCACGCTGCTGCCTTTCCACATTGCAACGCTGCGCACTTCTCTCAGCACAGCCAGCACAAGGGTCAGGCAGGCAATGCAAGCCAGCTCTCTCTTCCTTCGCTTTACACACCAGCCCCAATGCCACAACTTGCATTCATGCGGCGCCTTCAGGCTAGGAGAGAGAACGTCCTGCCGACACACTGGCTTGCGGCCACACAGGCCAGCTGGCGTGCCCATCAAAGTGCAGCACGCCAAGGCACACAACCGTGCTGCGTTGCAAAGGCCCGGCAAAGCTGCAGCAGCTGAATGGCCCGACCAAGCCGCCTGCCTGAGTTGAGCCCGCAGGCAAGTGTTGGGAGGAATGGCGAGGACGCAGAGAGCAGCAAAAGGTTGGCCTGCCTCTGGTGTGGAGAGTGCTTGGCGTGAGCAGTCACTGCTGGCCGCAAAAGCCTACTGCACCTGGTATTCCCAGGCGGTCTCCCATCCAAGTACTAACCAGGCCTGAGTCTGCTTAGCTTCCGAGATCAGACGAGATCGGGCGTTTTCAGACTAGTATGGCCGTAGGCATCTGCAGCACCGTCTTCTCGCCTATTCAAGCTGGCCACCCTAGCACCCTCGCCACTTCTTCTTTCCGGTTGTTTTCAATTTTTTCTCTCTCTTTTTCTACTTCTACTTCTACTTCTCCTCCTCTTTCTCTCCTTCTCCTGCTAATTCTAGCCTATATGCCTGATACTCGCTCCCCTTCATGCCATCCCCACCGAGCTCTCTTTTTTCTTCTCCACCTCCTCAAGGAAAACTGCAAGCCCCGCCGACCTCACACCAGCCTGCCGCCTGCACGCTGCTGCCTTTCCACATTGCAACGCTGCGCACTTCTCTCAGCACAGCCAGCACAAGGGTCAGGCAGGCAATGCAAGCCAGCTCTCTCTTCCTTCGCTTTCCACACCAGCCCCAATGCCACAACTTGCATTCATGCGGCGCCTTCAGGCTAGGAGAGAGAACGTCCTGCCGACACACTGGCTTGCGGCCACACGGGCCAGCTGGCGTGCCCATCAAAGTGCAGCACGCCAAGGCACACAACCGTGCTGCGTTGCAAAGGCCCGGCAAAGCTGCAGCAGCTGAATGGCCCGACCAAGCCGCCTGCCTGAGTTGAGCCCGCAGGCAAGTGTTGGGAGGAATGGCGAGGACGCAGAGAGCAGCAAAAGGTTGGCCTGCCTCTGGTGTGGAGAGTGCTTGGCGTGAGCAGTCACTGCTGGCCGCAAAAGCCTACTGCACCTGGTATTCCCAGGCGGTCTCCCATCCAAGTACTAACCAGGCCTGAGTCTGCTTAGCTTCCGAGATCAGACGAGATCGGGCGTTTTCAGACTAGTATGGCCGTAGGCATCTGCAGCACCGTCTTCTCGCCTATTCAAGCTGGCCACCCTAGCACCCTCGCCACTTCTTCTTTCCGGTTGTTTTCAATTTTTTCTCTCTCTTTTTCTACTTCTACTTCTACTTCTCCTCCTCTTTCTCTCCTTCTCCTGCTAATTCTAGCCTATATGCCTGATACTCGCTCCCCTTCATGCCGTCCCCACCTAGCTCTCTTTTTTCTTCTCCACCTCCCCAAGGAAAACTGCAAGCCCCGCCCACCTCACACCAGCCTGCCGCCTGCACGCTGCTGCCTTTCCACATTGCAACGCTGCGCACTTCTCTCAGCACAGCCAGCACAAGGGTCAGGCAGGCAATGCAAGCCAGCTCTCTCTTCCTTCGCTTTCCACACCAGCCCCAATGCCACAACTTGCATTCATGCGGCGCCTTCAGGCTAGGAGAACGTCCTGCCGACACACTGGCTTGCGGCCACACGGGCCAGCTGGCGTGCCCATCAAAGTGCAGCACGCCAAGGCACCCAACCGTGCTGCGTTGCAAAGGCCCGGCAAAGCTGCAGCAGCTGAATGGCCCGACCAAGCCGCCTGCCTGAGTTGAGCCCGCAGGCAAGTGTTGGGAGGAATGGCGAGGACGCAGAGAGCAGCAAAAGGTTGGCCTGCCTCTGGTGTGGAGAGTGCTTGGCGTGAGCAGTCACTGCTGGCCGCAAAAGCCTACTGCACCTGGTATTCCCAGGCGGTCTCCCATCCAAGTACTAACCAGGCCTGAGTCTGCTTAGCTTCCGAGATCAGACGAGATCGGGCGTTTTCAGACTAGTATGGCCGTAGGCATCTGCAGCACCGTCTTCTCGCCTATTCAAGCTGGCCACCCTAGCACCCTCGCCACTTCTTCTTTCCGGTTGTTTTCAATTTTTTCTCTCTCTTTTTCTACTTCTACTTCTACTTCTCCTCCTCTTTCTCTCCTTCTCCTGCTAATTCTAGCCTATATGCCTGATACTCGCTCCCCTTCATGCCGTCCCCACCTAGCTCTCTTTTTTCTTCTCCACCTCCCCAAGGAAAACTGCAAGCCCCGCCCACCTCACACCAGCCTGCCGCCTGCACGCTGCTGCCTTTCCACATTGCAACGCTGCGCACTTCTCTCAGCACAGCCAGCACAAGGGTCAGGCAGGCAATGCAAGCCAGCTCTCTCTTCCTTCGCTTTCCACACCAGCCCCAATGCCACAACTTGCATTCATGCGGCGCCTTCAGGCTAGGAGAGAGAACGTCCTGCCGACACACTGGCTTGCGGCCACACGGGCCAGCTGGCGTGCCCATCAAAGTGCAGCACGCCAAGGCACCCAACCGTGCTGCGTTGCAAAGGCCCGGCAAAGCTGCAGCAGCTGAATGGCCCGACCAAGCCGCCTGCCTGAGTTGAGCCCGCAGGCAAGTGTTGGGAGGAATGGCGAGGACGCAGAGAGCAGCAAAAGGTTGGCCTGCCTCTGGTGTGGAGAGTGCTTGGCGTGAGCAGTCACTGCTGGCCGCAAAAGCCTACTGCACCTGGTATTCCCAGGCGGTCTCCCATCCAAGTACTAACCAGGCCTGAGTCTGCTTAGCTTCCGAGATCAGACGAGATCGGGCGTTTTCAGACTAGTATGGCCGTAGGCATCTGCAGCACCGTCTTCTTGCCTATTCAAGCCGGCCACCCTAGCACCCTCGCCACTTCTTCTTTCCGGTTGTTTTCAATTTTTTCTCTCTCTTTTTCTACTTCTACTTCTACTTCTCCTCCTCTTTCTCTCCTTCTCCTGCTAATTCTAGCCTATATGCCTGATACTCGCTCCCCTTCATGCCATCCCCACCGAGCTCTCTTTTTTCTTCTCCACCTCCTCAAGGAAAACTGCAAGCCCCGCCTACCTCACACCAGCCTGCCGCCTGCACGCTGCTGCCTTTCCACATTGCAACGCTGCGCACTTCTCTCAGCACAGCCAGCACAAGGGTCAGGCAGGCAATGCAAGCCAGCTCTCTCTTCCTTCGCTTTCCACACCAGCCCCAATGCCACAACTTGCATTCATGCGGCGCCTTCAGGCTAGGAGAGAGAACGTCCTGCCGACACACTGGCTTGCGGCCACACGGGCCAGCTGGCGTGCCCATCAAAGTGCAGCACGCCAAGGCACACAACCGTGCTGCGTTGCAAAGGCCCGGCAAAGCTGCAGCAGCTGAATGGCCCGACCAAGCCGCCTGCCTGAGTTGAGCCCGCAGGCAAGTGTTGGGAGGAATGGCGAGGACGCAGAGAGCAGCAAAAGGTTGGCCTGCCTCTGGTGTGGAGAGTGCTTGGCGTGAGCAGTCACTGCTGGCCGCAAAAGCCTACTGCACCTGGTATTCCCAGGCGGTCTCCCATCCAAGTACTAACCAGGCCTGAGTCTGCTTAGCTTCCGAGATCAGACGAGATCGGGCGTTTTCAGACTAGTATGGCCGTAGGCATCTGCAGCACCGTCTTCTCGCCTATTCAAGCTGGC
The DNA here is from genome assembly GCF_047496885.1 of Scyliorhinus torazame. Lineage (NCBI taxonomy): Eukaryota > Metazoa > Chordata > Chondrichthyes > Carcharhiniformes > Scyliorhinidae > Scyliorhinus > Scyliorhinus torazame. The sequence goes on from NC_092710.1 coordinate 305,031,500, forward strand.
CACCCTAGCACCCTCGCCACTTCTTCTTTCCGGTTGTTTTCAATTTTTTCTCTCTCTTTTTCTACTTCTACTTCTACTTCTCCTCCTCTTTCTCTCCTTCTCCTGCTAATTCTAACCTATATGCCTGATACTCGCTCCCCTTCATGCCGTCCCCACCTAGCTCTCTTTTTTCTTCTCCACCTCCCCAAGGAAAACTGCAAGCCCCGCCCACCTCACACCAGCCTGCCGCCTGCACGCTGCTGCCTTTCCACATTGCAACGCTGCGCACTTCTCTCAGCACAGCCAGCACAAGGGTCAGGCAGGCAATGCAAGCCAGCTCTCTCTTCCTTCGCTTTCCACACCAGCCCCAATGCCACAACTTGCATTCATGCGGCGCCTTCAGGCTAGGAGAACGTCCTGCCGACACACTGGCTTGCGGCCACACGGGCCAGCTGGCGGGCCCATCAAAGTGCAGCACGCCAAGGCACCCAACCGTGCTGCGTTGCAAAGGCCCGGCAAAGCTGCAGCAGCTGAATGGCCCGACCAAGCCGCCTGCCTGAGTTGAGCCCGCAGGCAAGTGTTGGGAGGAATGGCGAGGACGCAGAGAGCAGCAAAAGGTTGGCCTGCCTCTGGTGTGGAGAGTGCTTGGCGTGAGCAGTCACTGCTGGCCGCAAAAGCCTACTGCACCTGGTATTCCCAGGCGGTCTCCCATCCAAGTACTAACCAGGCCTGAGTCTGCTTAGCTTCCGAGATCAGACGAGATCGGGCGTTTTCAGACTAGTATGGCCGTAGGCATCTGCAGCACCGTCTTCTCGCCTATTCAAGCTGGCCACCCTAGCACCCTCGCCACTTCTTCTTTCCGGTTGTTTTCAATTTTTTCTCTCTCTTTTTCTACTTCTACTTCTACTTCTCCTCCTCTTTCTCTCCTTCTCCTGCTAATTCTAGCCTATATGCCTGATACTCGCTCCCCTTCATGCCATCCCCACCGAGCTCTCTTTTTTCTTCTCCACCTCCTCAAGGAAAACTGCAAGCCCCGCCTACCTCACACCAGCCTGCCGCCTGCACGCTGCTGCCTTTCCACATTGCAACGCTGCGCACTTCTCTCAGCACAGCCAGCACAAGGGTCAGGCAGGCAATGCAAGCCAGCTCTCTCTTCCTTCGCTTTCCACACCAGCCCCAATGCCACAACTTGCATTCATGCGGCGCCTTCAGGCTAGGAGAGAGAACGTCCTGCCGACACACTGGCTTGCGGCCACACGGGCCAGCTGGCGTGCCCATCAAAGTGCAGCACGCCAAGGCACACAACCGTGCTGCGTTGCAAAGGCCCGGCAAAGCTGCAGCAGCTGAATGGCCCGACCAAGCCGCCTGCCTGAGTTGAGCCCGCAGGCAAGTGTTGGGAGGAATGGCGAGGACGCAGAGAGCAGCAAAAGGTTGGCCTGCCTCTGGTGTGGAGAGTGCTTGGCGTGAGCAGTCACTGCTGGCCGCAAAAGCCTACTGCACCTGGTATTCCCAGGCGGTCTCCCATCCAAGTACTAACCAGGCCTGAGTCTGCTTAGCTTCCGAGATCAGACGAGATCGGGCGTTTTCAGACTAGTATGGCCGTAGGCATCTGCAGCACCGTCTTCTCGCCTATTCAAGCTGGCCACCCTAGCACCCTCGCCACTTCTTCTTTCCGGTTGTTTTCAATTTTTTCTCTCTCTTTTTCTACTTCTACTTCTACTTCTCCTCCTCTTTCTCTCCTTCTCCTGCTAATTCTAGCCTATATGCCTGATACTCGCTCCCCTTCATGCCGTCCCCACCTAGCTCTCTTTTTTCTTCTCCACCTCCCCAAGGAAAACTGCAAGCCCCGCCCACCTCACACCAGCCTGCCGCCTGCACGCTGCTGCCTTTCCACATTGCAACGCTGCGCACTTCTCTCAGCACAGCCAGCACAAGGGTCAGGCAGGCAATGCAAGCCAGCTCTCTCTTCCTTCGCTTTCCACACCAGCCCCAATGCCACAACTTGCATTCATGCGGCGCCTTCAGGCTAGGAGAACGTCCTGCCGACACACTGGCTTGCGGCCACACGGGCCAGCTGGCGTGCCCATCAAAGTGCAGCACGCCAAGGCACCCAACCGTGCTGCGTTGCAAAGGCCCGGCAAAGCTGCAGCAGCTGAATGGCCCGACCAAGCCGCCTGCCTGAGTTGAGCCCGCAGGCAAGTGTTGGGAGGAATGGCGAGGACGCAGAGAGCAGCAAAAGGTTGGCCTGCCTCTGGTGTGGAGAGTGCTTGGCGTGAGCAGTCACTGCTGGCCGCAAAAGCCTGGTATTCCCAGGCGGTCTCCCATCCAAGTACTAACCAGGCCTGAGTCTGCTTAGCTTCCGAGATCAGACGAGATCGGGCGTTTTCAGACTAGTATGGCCGTAGGCATCTGCAACACCGTCTTCTCGCCTATTCAAGCTGGCCACCCTAGCACCCTCGCCACTTCTTCTTTCCGGTTGTTTTCAATTTTTTCTCTCTCTTTTTCTACTTCTACTTCTACTTCTCCTCCTCTTTCTCTCCTTCTCCTGCTAATTCTAGCCTATATGCCTGATACTCGCTCCCCTTCATGCCGTCCCCACCTAGCTCTCTTTTTTCTTCTCCACCTCCCCAAGGAAAACTGCAAGCCCCGCCCACCTCACACCAGCCTGCCGCCTGCACGCTGCTGCCTTTCCACATTGCAACGCTGCGCACTTCTCTCAGCACAGCCAGCACAAGGGTCAGGCAGGCAATGCAAGCCAGCTCTCTCTTCCTTCGCTTTCCACACCAGCCCCAATGCCACAACTTGCATTCATGCGGCGCCTTCAGGCTAGGAGAACGTCCTGCCGACACACTGGCTTGCGGCCACACGGGCCAGCTGGCGGGCCCATCAAAGTGCAGCACGCCAAGGCACCCAACCGTGCTGCGTTGCAAAGGCCCGGCAAAGCTGCAGCAGCTGAATGGCCCGACCAAGCCGCCTGCCTGAGTTGAGCCCGCAGGCAAGTGTTGGGAGGAATGGCGAGGACGCAGAGAGCAGCAAAAGGTTGGCCTGCCTCTGGTGTGGAGAGTGCTTGGCGTGAGCAGTCACTGCTGGCCGCAAAAGCCTACTGCACCTGGTATTCCCAGGCGGTCTCCCATCCAAGTACTAACCAGGCCTGAGTCTGCTTAGCTTCCGAGATCAGACGAGATCGGGCGTTTTCAGACTAGCATGGCCGTAGGCATCTGCAGCACCGTCTTCTCGCCTATTCAAGCTGGCCACCCTAGCACCCTCGCCACTTCTTCTTTCCGGTTGTTTTCAATTTTTTCTCTCTCTTTTTCTACTTCTACTTCTACTTCTCCTCCTCTTTCTCTCCTTCTCCTGCTAATTCTAGCCTATATGCCTGATACTCGCTCCCCTTCATGCCATCCCCACCGAGCTCTCTTTTTTCTTCTCCACCTCCTCAAGGAAAACTGCAAGCCCCGCCTACCTCACACCAGCCTGCCGCCTGCACGCTGCTGCCTTTCCACATTGCAACGCTGCGCACTTCTCTCAGCACAGCCAGCACAAGGGTCAGGCAGGCAATGCAAGCCAGCTCTCTCTTCCTTCGCTTTCCACACCAGCCCCAATGCCACAACTTGCATTCATGCGGCGCCTTCAGGCTAGGAGAGAGAACGTCCTGCCGACACACTGGCTTGCGGCCACACGGGCCAGCTGGCGTGCCCATCAAAGTGCAGCACGCCAAGGCACACAACCGTGCTGCGTTGCAAAGGCCCGGCAAAGCTGCAGCAGCTGAATGGCCCGACCAAGCCGCCTGCCTGAGTTGAGCCCGCAGGCAAGTGTTGGGAGGAATGGCGAGGACGCAGAGAGCAGCAAAAGGTTGGCCTGCCTCTGGTGTGGAGAGTGCTTGGCGTGAGCAGTCACTGCTGGCCGCAAAAGCCTACTGCACCTGGTATTCCCAGGCGGTCTCCCATCCAAGTACTAACCAGGCCTGAGTCTGCTTAGCTTCCGAGATCAGACGAGATCGGGCGTTTTCAGACTAGTATGGCCGTAGGCATCTGCAGCACCGTCTTCTCGCCTATTCAAGCTGGCCACCCTAGCACCCTCGCCACTTCTTCTTTCCGGTTGTTTTCAATTTTTTCTCTCTCTTTTTCTACTTCTACTTCTACTTCTCCTCCTCTTTCTCTCCTTCTCCTGCTAATTCTAGCCTATATGCCTGATACTCGCTCCCCTTCATGCCGTCCCCACCTAGCTCTCTTTTTTCTTCTCCACCTCCCCAAGGAAAACTGCAAGCCCCGCCCACCTCACACCAGCCTGCCGCCTGCACGCTGCTGCCTTTCCACATTGCAACGCTGCGCACTTCTCTCAGCACAGCCAGCACAAGGGTCAGGCAGGCAATGCAAGCCAGCTCTCTCTTCCTTCGCTTTCCACACCAGCCCCAATGCCACAACTTGCATTCATGCGGCGCCTTCAGGCTAGGAGAGAGAACGTCCTGCCGACACACTGGCTTGCGGCCACACGGGCCAGCTGGCGTGCCCATCAAAGTGCAGCACGCCAAGGCACACAACCGTGCTGCGTTGCAAAGGCCCGGCAAAGCTGCAGCAGCTGAATGGCCCGACCAAGCCGCCTGCCTGAGTTGAGCCCGCAGGCAAGTGTTGGGAGGAATGGCGAGGACGCAGAGAGCAGCAAAAGGTTGGCCTGCCTCTGGTGTGGAGAGTGCTTGGCGTGAGCAGTCACTGCTGGCCGCAAAAGCCTACTGCATCTGGTATTCCCAGGCGGTCTCCCATCCAAGTACTAACCAGGCCTGAGTCTGCTTAGCTTCCGAGATCAGACGAGATCGGGCGTTTTCAGACTAGTATGGCCGTAGGCATCTGCAGCACCGTCTTCTCGCCTATTCAAGCTGGCCACCCTAGCACCCTCGCCACTTCTTCTTTCCGGTTGTTTTCAATTTTTTCTCTCTCTTTTTCTACTTCTACTTCTACTTCTCCTCCTCTTTCTCTCCTTCTCCTGCTAATTCTAGCCTATATGCCTGATACTCGCTCCCCTTCATGCCATCCCCACCGAGCTCTCTTTTTTCTTCTCCACCTCCTCAAGGAAAACTGCAAGCCCCGCCTACCTCACACCAGCCTGCCGCCTGCACGCTGCTGCCTTTCCACATTGCAACGCTGCGCACTTCTCTCAGCACAGCCAGCACAAGGGTCAGGCAGGCAATGCAAGCCAGCTCTCTCTTCCTTCGCTTTCCACACCAGCCCCAATGCCACAACTTGCATTCATGCGGCGCCTTCAGGCTAGGAGAGAGAACGTCCTGCCGACACACTGGCTTGCGGCCACACGGGCCAGCTGGCGTGCCCATCAAAGTGCAGCACGCCAAGGCACACAACCGTGCTGCGTTGCAAAGGCCCGGCAAAGCTGCAGCAGCTGAATGGCCCGACCAAGCCGCCTGCCTGAGTTGAGCCCGCAGGCAAGTGTTGGGAGGAATGGCGAGGACGCAGAGAGCAGCAAAAGGTTGGCCTGCCTCTGGTGTGGAGAGTGCTTGGCGTGAGCAGTCACTGCTGGCCGCAAAAGCCTACTGCACCTGGTATTCCCAGGCGGTCTCCCATCCAAGTACTAACCAGGCCTGAGTCTGCTTAGCTTCCGAGATCAGACGAGATCAGGCGTTTTCAGACTAGTATGGCCGTAGGCATCTGCAGCACCGTCTTCTCGCCTATTCAAGCTGGCCACCCTAGCACCCTCGCCACTTCTTCTTTCCGGTTGTTTTCAATTTTTTCTCTCTCTTTTTCTACTTCTACTTCTACTTCTCCTCCTCTTTCTCTCCTTCTCCTGCTAATTCTAGCCTATATGCCTGATACTCGCTCCCCTTCATGCCATCCCCACCGAGCTCTCTTTTTTCTTCTCCACCTCCTCAAGGAAAACTGCAAGCCCCGCCTACCTCACACCAGCCTGCCGCCTGCACGCTGCTGCCTTTCCACATTGCAACGCTGCGCACTTCTCTCAGCACAGCCAGCACAAGGGTCAGGCAGGCAATGCAAGCCAGCTCTCTCTTCCTTCGCTTTCCACACCAGCCCCAATGCCACAACTTGCATTCATGCGGCGCCTTCAGGCTAGGAGAGAGAACGTCCTGCCGACACACTGGCTTGCGGCCACACGGGCCAGCTGGCGTGCCCATCAAAGTGCAGCACGCCAAGGCACACAACCGTGCTGCGTTGCAAAGGCCCGGCAAAGCTGCAGCAGCTGAATGGCCCGACCAAGCCGCCTGCCTGAGTTGAGCCCGCAGGCAAGTGTTGGGAGGAATGGCGAGGACGCAGAGAGCAGCAAAAGGTTGGCCTGCCTCTGGTGTGGAGAGTGCTTGGCGTGAGCAGTCACTGCTGGCCGCAAAAGCCTACTGCACCTGGTATTCCTAGGCGGTCTCCCATCCAAGTACTAACCAGGCCTGAGTCTGCTTAGCTTCCGAGATCAGACGAGATCGGGCGTTTTCAGACTAGTATGGCCGTAGGCATCTGCAGCACCGTCTTCTCGCCTATTCAAGCTGGCCACCCTAGCACCCTCGCCACTTCTTCTTTCCGGTTGTTTTCAATTTTTTCTCTCTCTTTTTCTACTTCTACTTCTACTTCTCCTCCTCTTTCTCTCCTTCTCCTGCTAATTCTAGCCTATATGCCTGATACTCGCTCCCCTTCATGCCGTCCCCACCTAGCTCTCTTTTTTCTTCTCCACCTCCCCAAGGAAAACTGCAAGCCCCGCCCACCTCACACCAGCCTGCCGCCTGCACGCTGCTGCCTTTCCACATTGCAACGCTGCGCACTTCTCTCAGCACAGCCAGCACAAGGGTCAGGCAGGCAATGCAAGCCAGCTCTCTCTTCCTTCGCTTTCCACACCAGCCCCAATGCCACAACTTGCATTCATGCGGCGCCTTCAGGCTAGGAGAACGTCCTGCCGACACACTGGCTTGCGGCCACACGGGCCAGCTGGCGTGCCCATCAAAGTGCAGCACGCCAAGGCACCCAACCGTGCTGCGTTGCAAAGGCCCGGCAAAGCTGCAGCAGCTGAATGGCCCGACCAAGCCGCCTGCCTGAGTTGAGCCCGCAGGCAAGTGTTGGGAGGAATGGCGAGGACGCAGAGAGCAGCAAAAGGTTGGCCTGCCTCTGGTGTGGAGAGTGCTTGGCGTGAGCAGTCACTGCTGGCCGCAAAAGCCTACTGCACCTGGTATTCCCAGGCGGTCTCCCATCCAAGTACTAACCAGGCCTGAGTCTGCTTAGCTTCCGAGATCAGACGAGATCGGGCGTTTCCAGACTAGTATGGCCGTAGGCATCTGCAGCACCGTCTTCTCGCCTATTCAAGCTGGCCACCCTAGCACCCTCGCCACTTCTTCTTTCCGGTTGTTTTCAATTTTTTCTCTCTCTTTTTCTACTTCTACTTCTACTTCTCCTCCTCTTTCTCTCCTTCTCCTGCTAATTCTAGCCTATATGCCTGATACTCGCTCCCCTTCATGCCGTCCCCACCTAGCTCTCTTTTTTCTTCTCCACCTCCCCAAGGAAAACTGCAAGCCCCGCCCACCTCACACCAGCCTGCCGCCTGCACGCTGCTGCCTTTCCACATTGCAACGCTGCGCACTTCTCTCAGCACAGCCAGCACAAGGGTCAGGCAGGCAATGCAAGCCAGCTCTCTCTTCCTTCGCTTTCCACACCAGCCCCAATGCCACAACTTGCATTCATGCGGCGCCTTCAGGCTAGGAGAACGTCCTGCCGACACACTGGCTTGCGGCCACACGGGCCAGCTGGCGGGCCCATCAAAGTGCAGCACGCCAAGGCACCCAACCGTGCTGCGTTGCAAAGGCCCGGCAAAGCTGCAGCAGCTGAATGGCCCGACCAAGCCGCCTGCCTGAGTTGAGCCCGCAGGCAAGTGTTGGGAGGAATGGCGAGGACGCAGAGAGCAGCAAAAGGTTGGCCTGCCTCTGGTGTGGAGAGTGCTTGGCGTGAGCAGTCACTGCTGGCCGCAAAAGCCTACTGCACCTGGTATTCCCAGGCGGTCTCCCATCCAAGTACTAACCAGGCCTGAGTCTGCTTAGCTTCCGAGATCAGACGAGATCGGGCGTTTTCAGACTAGTATGGCCGTAGGCATCTGCAGCACCGTCTTCTCGCCTATTCAAGCTGGCCACCCTAGCACCCTCGCCACTTCTTCTTTCCGGTTGTTTTCAATTTTTTCTCTCTCTTTTTCTACTTCTACTTCTACTTCTCCTCCTCTTTCTCTCCTTCTCCTGCTAATTCTAGCCTATATGCCTGATACTCGCTCCCCTTCATGCCATCTCCACCGAGCTCTCTTTTTTCTTCTCCACCTCCTCAAGGAAAACTGCAAGCCCCGCCTACCTCACACCAGCCTGCCGCCTGCACGCTGCTGCCTTTCCACATTGCAACGCTGCGCACTTCTCTCAGCACAGCCAGCACAAGGGTCAGGCAGGCAATGCAAGCCAGCTCTCTCTTCCTTCGCTTTCCACACCAGCCCCAATGCCACAACTTGCATTCATGCGGCGCCTTCAGGCTAGGAGAACGTCCTGCCGACACACTGGCTTGCGGCCACACGGGCCAGCTGGCGGGCCCATCAAAGTGCAGCACGCCAAGGCACCCAACCGTGCTGCGTTGCAAAGGCCCGGCAAAGCTGCAGCAGCTGAATGGCCCGACCAAGCCGCCTGCCTGAGTTGAGCCCGCAGGCAAGTGTTGGGAGGAATGGCGAGGACGCAGAGAGCAGCAAAAGGTTGGCCTGCCTCTGGTGTGGAGAGTGCTTGGCGTGAGCAGTCACTGCTGGCCGCAAAAGCCTACTGCACCTGGTATTCCCAGGCGGTCTCCCATCCAAGTACTAACCAGGCCTGAGTCTGCTTAGCTTCCGAGATCAGACGAGATCGGGCGTTTTCAGACTAGTATGGCCGTAGGCATCTGCAGCACCGTCTTCTCGCCTATTCAAGCTGGCCACCCTAGCACCCTCGCCACTTCTTCTTTCCGGTTGTTTTCAATTTTTTCTCTCTCTTTTTCTACTTCTACTTCTACTTCTCCTCCTCTTTCTCTCCTTCTCCTGCTAATTCTAGCCTATATGCCTGATACTCGCTCCCCTTCATGCCATCCCCACCGAGCTCTCTTTTTTCTTCTCCACCTCCTCAAGGAAAACTGCAAGCCCCGCCTACCTCACACCAGCCTGCCGCCTGCACGCTGCTGCCTTTCCACATTGCAACGCTGCGCACTTCTCTCAGCACAGCCAGCACAAGGGTCAGGCAGGCAATGCAAGCCAGCTCTCTCTTCCTTCGCTTTCCACACCAGCCCCAATGCCACAACTTGCATTCATGCGGCGCCTTCAGGCTAGGAGAGAGAACGTCCTGCCGACACACTGGCTTGCGGCCACACGGGCCAGCTGGCGTGCCCATCAAAGTGCAGCACGCCAAGGCACACAACCGTGCTGCGTTGCAAAGGCCCGGCAAAGCTGCAGCAGCTGAATGGCCCGACCAAGCCGCCTGCCTGAGTTGAGCCCGCAGGCAAGTGTTGGGAGGAATGGCGAGGACGCAGAGAGCAGCAAAAGGTTGGCCTGCCTCTGGTGTGGAGAGTGCTTGGCGTGAGCAGTCACTGCTGGCCGCAAAAGCCTACTGCACCTGGTATTCCCAGGCGGTCTCCCATCCAAGTACTAACCAGGCCTGAGTCTGCTTAGCTTCCGAGATCAGACGAGATCGGGCGTTTTCAGACTAGTATGGCCGTAGGCATCTGCAGCACCGTCTTCTCGCCTATTCAAGCTGGCCACCCTAGCACCCTCGCCACTTCTTCTTTCCGGTTGTTTTCAATTTTTTCTCTCTCTTTTTCTACTTCTACTTCTACTTCTCCTCCTCTTTCTCTCCTTCTCCTGCTAATTCTAGCCTATATGCCTGATACTCGCTCCCCTTCATGCCGTCCCCACCTAGCTCTCTTTTTTCTTCTCCACCTCCCCAAGGAAAACTGCAAGCCCCGCCCACCTCACACCAGCCTGCCGCCTGCACGCTGCTGCCTTTCCACATTGCAACGCTGCGCACTTCTCTCAGCACAGCCAGCACAAGGGTCAGGCAGGCAATGCAAGCCAGCTCTCTCTTCCTTCGCTTTCCACACCAGCCCCAATGCCACAACTTGCATTCATGCGGCGCCTTCAGGCTAGGAGAGAGAACGTCCTGCCGACACACTGGCTTGCGGCCACACGGGCCAGCTGGCGTGCCCATCAAAGTGCAGCACGCCAAGGCACCCAACCGTGCTGCGTTGCAAAGGCCCGGCAAAGCTGCAGCAGCTGAATGGCCCGACCAAGCCGCCTGCCTGAGTTGAGCCCGCAGGCAAGTGTTGGGAGGAATGGCGAGGACGCAGAGAGCAGCAAAAGGTTGGCCTGCCTCTGGTGTGGAGAGTGCTTGGCGTGAGCAGTCACTGCTGGCCGCAAAAGCCTACTGCATCTGGTATTCCCAGGCGGTCTCCCATCCAAGTACTAACCAGGCCTGAGTCTGCTTAGCTTCCGAGATCAGACGAGATCGGGCGTTTTCAGACTAGTATGGCCGTAGGCATCTGCAGCACCGTCTTCTCGCCTATTCAAGCTGGCCACCCTAGCACCCTCGCCACTTCTTCTTTCCGGTTGTTTTCAATTTTTTCTCTCTCTTTTTCTACTTCTACTTCTACTTCTCCTCCTCTTTCTCTCCTTCTCCTGCTAATTCTAGCCTATATGCCTGATACTCGCTCCCCTTCATGCCATCCCCACCGAGCTCTCTTTTTTCTTCTCCACCTCCTCAAGGAAAACTGCAAGCCCCGCCTACCTCACACCAGCCTGCCGCCTGCACGCTGCTGCCTTTCCACATTGCAACGCTGCGCACTTCTCTCAGCACAGCCAGCACAAGGGTCAGGCAGGCAATGCAAGCCAGCTCTCTCTTCCTTCGCTTTCCACACCAGCCCCAATGCCACAACTTGCATTCATGCGGCGCCTTCAGGCTAGGAGAGAGAACGTCCTGCCGACACACTGGCTTGCGGCCACACGGGCCAGCTGGCGTGCCCATCAAAGTGCAGCACGCCAAGGCACACAACCGTGCTGCGTTGCAAAGGCCCGGCAAAGCTGCAGCAGCTGAATGGCCCGACCAAGCCGCCTGCCTGAGTTGAGCCCGCAGGCAAGTGTTGGGAGGAATGGCGAGGACGCAGAGAGCAGCAAAAGGTTGGCCTGCCTCTGGTGTGGAGAGTGCTTGGCGTGAGCAGTCACTGCTGGCCGCAAAAGCCTACTGCACCTGGTATTCCCAGGCGGTCTCCCATCCAAGTACTAACCAGGCCTGAGTCTGCTTAGCTTCCGAGATCAGACGAGATCAGGCGTTTTCAGACTAGTATGGCCGTAGGCATCTGCAGCACCGTCTTCTCGCCTATTCAAGCTGGCCACCCTAGCACCCTCGCCACTTCTTCTTTCCGGTTGTTTTCAATTTTTTCTCTCTCTTTTTCTACTTCTACTTCTACTTCTCCTCCTCTTTCTCTCCTTCTCCTGCTAATTCTAGCCTATATGCCTGATACTCGCTCCCCTTCATGCCATCCCCACCGAGCTCTCTTTTTTCTTCTCCACCTCCTCAAGGAAAACTGCAAGCCCCGCCTACCTCACACCAGCCTGCCGCCTGCACGCTGCTGCCTTTCCACATTGCAACGCTGCGCACTTCTCTCAGCACAGCCAGCACAAGGGTCAGGCAGGCAATGCAAGCCAGCTCTCTCTTCCTTCGCTTTCCACACCAGCCCCAATGCCACAACTTGCATTCATGCGGCGCCTTCAGGCTAGGAGAGAGAACGTCCTGCCGACACACTGGCTTGCGGCCACACGGGCCAGCTGGCGTGCCCATCAAAGTGCAGCACGCCAAGGCACACAACCGTGCTGCGTTGCAAAGGCCCGTCAAAGCTGCAGCAGCTGAATGGCCCGACCAAGCCGCCTGCCTGAGTTGAGCCCGCAGGCAAGTGTTGGGAGGAATGGCGAGGACGCAGAGAGCAGCAAAAGGTTGGCCTGCCTCTGGTGT
>NC_092710.1:305045967-305055967 GCF_047496885.1 Scyliorhinus torazame
CATCCAAGTACTAACCAGGCCTGAGTCTGCTTAGCTTCCGAGATCAGACGAGATCGGGCGTTTTCAGACTAGTATGGCCGTAGGCATCTGCAGCACCGTCTTCTCGCCTATTCAAGCTGGCCACCCTAGCACCCTCGCCACTTCTTCTTTCCGGTTGTTTTCAATTTTTTCTCTCTCTTTTTCTACTTCTACTTCTACTTCTCCTCCTCTTTCTCTCCTTCTCCTGCTAATTCTAGCCTATATGCCTGATACTCGCTCCCCTTCATGCCATCCCCACCGAGCTCTCTTTTTTCTTCTCCACCTCCTCAAGGAAAACTGCAAGCCCCGCCTACCTCACACCAGCCTGCCGCCTGCACGCTGCTGCCTTTCCACATTGCAACGCTGCGCACTTCTCTCAGCACAGCCAGCACAAGGGTCAGGCAGGCAATGCAAGCCAGCTCTCTCTTCCTTCGCTTTCCACACCAGCCCCAATGCCACAACTTGCATTCATGCGGCGCCTTCAGGCTAGGAGAGAGAACGTCCTGCCGACACACTGGCTTGCGGCCACACGGGCCAGCTGGCGTGCCCATCAAAGTGCAGCACGCCAAGGCACACAACCGTGCTGCGTTGCAAAGGCCCGGCAAAGCTGCAGCAGCTGAATGGCCCGACCAAGCCGCCTGCCTGAGTTGAGCCCGCAGGCAAGTGTTGGGAGGAATGGCGAGGACGCAGAGAGAAGCAAAAGGTTGGCCTGCCTCTGGTGTGGAGAGTGCTTGGCGTGAGCAGTCACTGCTGGCCGCAAAAGCCTACTGCACCTGGTATTCCCAGGCGGTCTCCCATCCAAGTACTAACCAGGCCTGAGTCTGCTTAGCTTCCGAGATCAGACGAGATCGGGCGTTTTCAGACTAGTATGGCCGTAGGCATCTGCAGCACCGTCTTCTCGCCTATTCAAGCTGGCCACCCTAGCACCCTCGCCACTTCTTCTTTCCGGTTGTTTTCAATTTTTTCTCTCTCTTTTTCTACTTCTACTTCTACTTCTCCTCCTCTTTCTCTCCTTCTCCTGCTAATTCTAGCCTATATGCCTGATACTCGCTCCCCTTCATGCCGTCCCCACCTAGCTCTCTTTTTTCTTCTCCACCTCCCCAAGGAAAACTGCAAGCCCCGCCCACCTCACACCAGCCTGCCGCCTGCACGCTGCTGCCTTTCCACATTGCAACGCTGCGCACTTCTCTCAGCACAGCCAGCACAAGGGTCAGGCAGGCAATGCAAGCCAGCTCTCTCTTCCTTCGCTTTCCACACCAGCCCCAATGCCACAACTTGCATTCATGCGGCGCCTTCAGGCTAGGAGAGAGAACGTCCTGCCGACACACTGGCTTGCGGCCACACGGGCCAGCTGGCGTGCCCATCAAAGTGCAGCACGCCAAGGCACCCAACCGTGCTGCGTTGCAAAGGCCCGGCAAAGCTGCAGCAGCTGAATGGCCCGACCAAGCCGCCTGCCTGAGTTGAGCCCGCAGGCAAGTGTTGGGAGGAATGGCGAGGACGCAGAGAGCAGCAAAAGGTTGGCCTGCCTCTGGTGTGGAGAGTGCTTGGCGTGAGCAGTCACTGCTGGCCGCAAAAGCCTACTGCACCTGGTATTCCCAGGCGGTCTCCCATCCAAGTACTAACCAGGCCTGAGTCTGCTTAGCTTCCGAGATCAGACGAGATCGGGCGTTTTCAGACTAGTATGGCCGTAGGCATCTGCAGCACCGTCTTCTCGCCTATTCAAGCTGGCCACCCTAGCACCCTCGCCACTTCTTCTTTCCGGTTGTTTTCAATTTTTTCTCTCTCTTTTTCTACTTCTACTTCTACTTCTCCTCCTCTTTCTCTCCTTCTCCTGCTAATTCTAGCCTATATGCCTGATACTCGCTCCCCTTCATGCCATCCCCACCGAGCTCTCTTTTTTCTTCTCCACCTCCTCAAGGAAAACTGCAAGCCCCGCCTACCTCACACCAGCCTGCCGCCTGCACGCTGCTGCCTTTCCACATTGCAACGCTGCGCACTTCTCTCAGCACAGCCAGCACAAGGGTCAGGCAGGCAATGCAAGCCAGCTCTCTCTTCCTTCGCTTTCCACACCAGCCCCAATGCCACAACTTGCATTCATGCGGCGCCTTCAGGCTAGGAGAGAGAACGTCCTGCCGACACACTGGCTTGCGGCCACACGGGCCAGCTGGCGTGCCCATCAAAGTGCAGCACGCCAAGGCACACAACCGTGCTGCGTTGCAAAGGCCCGGCAAAGCTGCAGCAGCTGAATGGCCCGACCAAGCCGCCTGCCTGAGTTGAGCCCGCAGGCAAGTGTTGGGAGGAATGGCGAGGACGCAGAGAGCAGCAAAAGGTTGGCCTGCCTCTGGTGTGGAGAGTGCTTGGCGTGAGCAGTCACTGCTGGCCGCAAAAGCCTACTGCACCTGGTATTCCCAGGCGGTCTCCCATCCAAGTACTAACCAGGCCTGAGTCTGCTTAGCTTCCGAGATCAGACGAGATCAGGCGTTTTCAGACTAGTATGGCCGTAGGCATCTGCAGCACCGTCTTCTCGCCTATTCAAGCTGGCCACCCTAGCACCCTCGCCACTTCTTCTTTCCGGTTGTTTTCAATTTTTTCTCTCTCTTTTTCTACTTCTACTTCTACTTCTCCTCCTCTTTCTCTCCTTCTCCTGCTAATTCTAGCCTATATGCCTGATACTCGCTCCCCTTCATGCCATCCCCACCGAGCTCTCTTTTTTCTTCTCCACCTCCTCAAGGAAAACTGCAAGCCCCGCCTACCTCACACCAGCCTGCCGCCTGCACGCTGCTGCCTTTCCACATTGCAACGCTGCGCACTTCTCTCAGCACAGCCAGCACAAGGGTCAGGCAGGCAATGCAAGCCAGCTCTCTCTTCCTTCGCTTTCCACACCAGCCCCAATGCCACAACTTGCATTCATGCGGCGCCTTCAGGCTAGGAGAGAGAACGTCCTGCCGACACACTGGCTTGCGGCCACACGGGCCAGCTGGCGTGCCCATCAAAGTGCAGCACGCCAAGGCACACAACCGTGCTGCGTTGCAAAGGCCCGGCAAAGCTGCAGCAGCTGAATGGCCCGACCAAGCCGCCTGCCTGAGTTGAGCCCGCAGGCAAGTGTTGGGAGGAATGGCGAGGACGCAGAGAGCAGCAAAAGGTTGGCCTGCCTCTGGTGTGGAGAGTGCTTGGCGTGAGCAGTCACTGCTGGCCGCAAAAGCCTACTGCACCTGGTATTCCCAGGCGGTCTCCCATCCAAGTACTAACCAGGCCTGAGTCTGCTTAGCTTCCGAGATCAGACGAGATCAGGCGTTTTCAGACTAGTATGGCCGTAGGCATCTGCAGCACCGTCTTCTCGCCTATTCAAGCTGGCCACCCTAGCACCCTCGCCACTTCTTCTTTCCGGTTGTTTTCAATTTTTTCTCTCTCTTTTTCTACTTCTACTTCTACTTCTCCTCCTCTTTCTCTCCTTCTCCTGCTAATTCTAGCCTATATGCCTGATACTCGCTCCCCTTCATGCCATCCCCACCGAGCTCTCTTTTTTCTTCTCCACCTCCTCAAGGAAAACTGCAAGCCCCGCCTACCTCACACCAGCCTGCCGCCTGCACGCTGCTGCCTTTCCACATTGCAACGCTGCGCACTTCTCTCAGCACAGCCAGCACAAGGGTCAGGCAGGCAATGCAAGCCAGCTCTCTCTTCCTTCGCTTTCCACACCAGCCCCAATGCCACAACTTGCATTCATGCGGCGCCTTCAGGCTAGGAGAGAGAACGTCCTGCCGACACACTGGCTTGCGGCCACACGGGCCAGCTGGCGTGCCCATCAAAGTGCAGCACGCCAAGGCACACAACCGTGCTGCGTTGCAAAGGCCCGGCAAAGCTGCAGCAGCTGAATGGCCCGACCAAGCCGCCTGCCTGAGTTGAGCCCGCAGGCAAGTGTTGGGAGGAATGGCGAGGACGCAGAGAGCAGCAAAAGGTTGGCCTGCCTCTGGTGTGGAGAGTGCTTGGCGTGAGCAGTCACTGCTGGCCGCAAAAGCCTACTGCACCTGGTATTCCCAGGCGGTCTCCCATCCAAGTACTAACCAGGCCTGAGTCTGCTTAGCTTCCGAGATCAGACGAGATCGGGCGTTTTCAGACTAGTATGGCCGTAGGCATCTGCAGCACCGTCTTCTCGCCTATTCAAGCTGGCCACCCTAGCACCCTCGCCACTTCTTCTTTCCGGTTGTTTTCAATTTTTTCTCTCTCTTTTTCTACTTCTACTTCTACTTCTCCTCCTCTTTCTCTCCTTCTCCTGCTAATTCTAGCCTATATGCCTGATACTCGCTCCCCTTCATGCCGTCCCCACCTAGCTCTCTTTTTTCTTCTCCACCTCCCCAAGGAAAACTGCAAGCCCCGCCCACCTCACACCAGCCTGCCGCCTGCACGCTGCTGCCTTTCCACATTGCAACGCTGCGCACTTCTCTCAGCACAGCCAGCACAAGGGTCAGGCAGGCAATGCAAGCCAGCTCTCTCTTCCTTCGCTTTCCACACCAGCCCCAATGCCACAACTTGCATTCATGCGGCGCCTTCAGGCTAGGAGAGAGAACGTCCTGCCGACACACTGGCTTGCGGCCACACGGGCCAGCTGGCGTGCCCATCAAAGTGCAGCACGCCAAGGCACCCAACCGTGCTGCGTTGCAAAGGCCCGGCAAAGCTGCAGCAGCTGAATGGCCCGACCAAGCCGCCTGCCTGAGTTGAGCCCGCAGGCAAGTGTTGGGAGGAATGGCGAGGACGCAGAGAGCAGCAAAAGGTTGGCCTGCCTCTGGTGTGGAGAGTGCTTGGCGTGAGCAGTCACTGCTGGCCGCAAAAGCCTACTGCACCTGGTATTCCCAGGCGGTCTCCCATCCAAGTACTAACCAGGCCTGAGTCTGCTTAGCTTCCGAGATCAGACGAGATCGGGCGTTTTCAGACTAGTATGGCCGTAGGCATCTGCAGCACCGTCTTCTCGCCTATTCAAGCTGGCCACCCTAGCACCCTCGCCACTTCTTCTTTCCGGTTGTTTTCAATTTTTTCTCTCTCTTTTTCTACTTCTACTTCTACTTCTCCTCCTCTTTCTCTCCTTCTCCTGCTAATTCTAGCCTATATGCCTGATACTCGCTCCCCTTCATGCCATCCCCACCGAGCTCTCTTTTTTCTTCTCCACCTCCTCAAGGAAAACTGCAAGCCCCGCCTACCTCACACCAGCCTGCCGCCTGCACGCTGCTGCCTTTCCACATTGCAACGCTGCGCACTTCTCTCAGCACAGCCAGCACAAGGGTCAGGCAGGCAATGCAAGCCAGCTCTCTCTTCCTTCGCTTTCCACACCAGCCCCAATGCCACAACTTGCATTCATGCGGCGCCTTCAGGCTAGGAGAGAGAACGTCCTGCCGACACACTGGCTTGCGGCCACACGGGCCAGCTGGCGTGCCCATCAAAGTGCAGCACGCCAAGGCACACAACCGTGCTGCGTTGCAAAGGCCCGGCAAAGCTGCAGCAGCTGAATGGCCCGACCAAGCCGCCTGCCTGAGTTGAGCCCGCAGGCAAGTGTTGGGAGGAATGGCGAGGACGCAGAGAGCAGCAAAAGGTTGGCCTGCCTCTGGTGTGGAGAGTGCTTGGCGTGAGCAGTCACTGCTGGCCGCAAAAGCCTACTGCACCTGGTATTCCCAGGCGGTCTCCCATCCAAGTACTAACCAGGCCTGAGTCTGCTTAGCTTCCGAGATCAGACGAGATCAGGCGTTTTCAGACTAGTATGGCCGTAGGCATCTGCAGCACCGTCTTCTCGCCTATTCAAGCTGGCCACCCTAGCACCCTCGCCACTTCTTCTTTCCGGTTGTTTTCAATTTTTTCTCTCTCTTTTTCTACTTCTACTTCTACTTCTCCTCCTCTTTCTCTCCTTCTCCTGCTAATTCTAGCCTATATGCCTGATACTCGCTCCCCTTCATGCCATCCCCACCGAGCTCTCTTTTTTCTTCTCCACCTCCTCAAGGAAAACTGCAAGCCCCGCCTACCTCACACCAGCCTGCCGCCTGCACGCTGCTGCCTTTCCACATTGCAACGCTGCGCACTTCTCTCAGCACAGCCAGCACAAGGGTCAGGCAGGCAATGCAAGCCAGCTCTCTCTTCCTTCGCTTTCCACACCAGCCCCAATGCCACAACTTGCATTCATGCGGCGCCTTCAGGCTAGGAGAGAGAACGTCCTGCCGACACACTGGCTTGCGGCCACACGGGCCAGCTGGCGTGCCCATCAAAGTGCAGCACGCCAAGGCACACAACCGTGCTGCGTTGCAAAGGCCCGGCAAAGCTGCAGCAGCTGAATGGCCCGACCAAGCCGCCTGCCTGAGTTGAGCCCGCAGGCAAGTGTTGGGAGGAATGGCGAGGACGCAGAGAGCAGCAAAAGGTTGGCCTGCCTCTGGTGTGGAGAGTGCTTGGCGTGAGCAGTCACTGCTGGCCGCAAAAGCCTACTGCACCTGGTATTCCCAGGCGGTCTCCCATCCAAGTACTAACCAGGCCTGAGTCTGCTTAGCTTCCGAGATCAGACGAGATCGGGCGTTTTCAGACTAGTATGGCCGTAGGCATCTGCAGCACCGTCTTCTCGCCTATTCAAGCTGGCCACCCTAGCACCCTCGCCACTTCTTCTTTCCGGTTGTTTTCAATTTTTTCTCTCTCTTTTTCTACTTCTACTTCTACTTCTCCTCCTCTTTCTCTCCTTCTCCTGCTAATTCTAGCCTATATGCCTGATACTCGCTCCCCTTCATGCCGTCCCCACCTAGCTCTCTTTTTTCTTCTCCACCTCCCCAAGGAAAACTGCAAGCCCCGCCCACCTCACACCAGCCTGCCGCCTGCACGCTGCTGCCTTTCCACATTGCAACGCTGCGCACTTCTCTCAGCACAGCCAGCACAAGGGTCAGGCAGGCAATGCAAGCCAGCTCTCTCTTCCTTCGCTTTCCACACCAGCCCCAATGCCACAACTTGCATTCATGCGGCGCCTTCAGGCTAGGAGAACGTCCTGCCGACACACTGGCTTGCGGCCACACGGGCCAGCTGGCGTGCCCATCAAAGTGCAGCACGCCAAGGCACCCAACCGTGCTGCGTTGCAAAGGCCCGGCAAAGCTGCAGCAGCTGAATGGCCCGACCAAGCCGCCTGCCTGAGTTGAGCCCGCAGGCAAGTGTTGGGAGGAATGGCGAGGACGCAGAGAGCAGCAAAAGGTTGGCCTGCCTCTGGTGTGGAGAGTGCTTGGCGTGAGCAGTCACTGCTGGCCGCAAAAGCCTACTGCACCTGGTATTCCCAGGCGGTCTCCCATCCAAGTACTAACCAGGCCTGAGTCTGCTTAGCTTCCGAGATCAGACGAGATCGGGCGTTTTCAGACTAGTATGGCCGTAGGCATCTGCAGCACCGTCTTCTCGCCTATTCAAGCTGGCCACCCTAGCACCCTCGCCACTTCTTCTTTCCGGTTGTTTTCAATTTTTTCTCTCTCTTTTTCTACTTCTACTTCTACTTCTCCTCCTCTTTCTCTCCTTCTCCTGCTAATTCTAGCCTATATGCCTGATACTCGCTCCCCTTCATGCCGTCCCCACCTAGCTCTCTTTTTTCTTCTCCACCTCCCCAAGGAAAACTGCAAGCCCCGCCCACCTCACACCAGCCTGCCGCCTGCACGCTGCTGCCTTTCCACATTGCAACGCTGCGCACTTCTCTCAGCACAGCCAGCACAAGGGTCAGGCAGGCAATGCAAGCCAGCTCTCTCTTCCTTCGCTTTCCACACCAGCCCCAATGCCACAACTTGCATTCATGCGGCGCCTTCAGGCTAGGAGAACGTCCTGCCGACACACTGGCTTGCGGCCACACGGGCCAGCTGGCGGGCCCATCAAAGTGCAGCACGCCAAGGCACCCAACCGTGCTGCGTTGCAAAGGCCCGGCAAAGCTGCAGCAGCTGAATGGCCCGACCAAGCCGCCTGCCTGAGTTGAGCCCGCAGGCAAGTGTTGGGAGGAATGGCGAGGACGCAGAGAGCAGCAAAAGGTTGGCCTGCCTCTGGTGTGGAGAGTGCTTGGCGTGAGCAGTCACTGCTGGCCGCAAAAGCCTACTGCACCTGGTATTCCCAGGCGGTCTCCCATCCAAGTACTAACCAGGCCTGAGTCTGCTTAGCTTCCGAGATCAGACGAGATCGGGCGTTTTCAGACTAGTATGGCCGTAGGCATCTGCAGCACCGTCTTCTCGCCTATTCAAGCTGGCCACCCTAGCACCCTCGCCACTTCTTCTTTCCGGTTGTTTTCAATTTTTTCTCTCTCTTTTTCTACTTCTACTTCTACTTCTCCTCCTCTTTCTCTCCTTCTCCTGCTAATTCTAGCCTATATGCCTGATACTCGCTCCCCTTCATGCCATCTCCACCGAGCTCTCTTTTTTCTTCTCCACCTCCTCAAGGAAAACTGCAAGCCCCGCCTACCTCACACCAGCCTGCCGCCTGCACGCTGCTGCCTTTCCACATTGCAACGCTGCGCACTTCTCTCAGCACAGCCAGCACAAGGGTCAGGCAGGCAATGCAAGCCAGCTCTCTCTTCCTTCGCTTTCCACACCAGCCCCAATGCCACAACTTGCATTCATGCGGCGCCTTCAGGCTAGGAGAGAGAACGTCCTGCCGACACACTGGCTTGCGGCCACACGGGCCAGCTGGCGTGCCCATCAAAGTGCAGCACGCCAAGGCACACAACCGTGCTGCGTTGCAAAGGCCCGGCAAAGCTGCAGCAGCTGAATGGCCCGACCAAGCCGCCTGCCTGAGTTGAGCCCGCAGGCAAGTGTTGGGAGGAATGGCGAGGACGCAGAGAGCAGCAAAAGGTTGGCCTGCCTCTGGTGTGGAGAGTGCTTGGCGTGAGCAGTCACTGCTGGCCGCAAAAGCCTACTGCACCTGGTATTCCCACGCGGTCTCCCATCCAAGTACTAACCAGGCCTGAGTCTGCTTAGCTTCCGAGATCAGACGAGATCGGGCGTTTTCAGACTAGTATGGCCGTAGGCATCTGCAGCACCGTCTTCTCGCCTATTCAAGCTGGCCACCCTAGCACCCTCGCCACTTCTTCTTTCCGGTTGTTTTCAATTTTTTCTCTCTCTTTTTCTACTTCTACTTCTACTTCTCCTCCTCTTTCTCTCCTTCTCCTGCTAATTCTAACCTATATGCCTGATACTCGCTCCCCTTCATGCCGTCCCCACCTAGCTCTCTTTTTTCTTCTCCACCTCCCCAAGGAAAACTGCAAGCCCCGCCCACCTCACACCAGCCTGCCGCCTGCACGCTGCTGCCTTTCCACATTGCAACGCTGCGCACTTCTCTCAGCACAGCCAGCACAAGGGTCAGGCAGGCAATGCAAGCCAGCTCTCTCTTCCTTCGCTTTCCACACCAGCCCCAATGCCACAACTTGCATTCATGCGGCGCCTTCAGGCTAGGAGAACGTCCTGCCGACACACTGGCTTGCGGCCACACGGGCCAGCTGGCGGGCCCATCAAAGTGCAGCACGCCAAGGCACCCAACCGTGCTGCGTTGCAAAGGCCCGGCAAAGCTGCAGCAGCTGAATGGCCCGACCAAGCCGCCTGCCTGAGTTGAGCCCGCAGGCAAGTGTTGGGAGGAATGGCGAGGACGCAGAGAGCAGCAAAAGGTTGGCCTGCCTCTGGTGTGGAGAGTGCTTGGCGTGAGCAGTCACTGCTGGCCGCAAAAGCCTACTGCACCTGGTATTCCCAGGCGGTCTCCCATCCAAGTACTAACCAGGCCTGAGTCTGCTTAGCTTCCGAGATCAGACGAGATCGGGCGTTTTCAGACTAGTATGGCCGTAGGCATCTGCAGCACCGTCTTCTCGCCTATTCAAGCTGGCCACCCTAGCACCCTCGCCACTTCTTCTTTCCGGTTGTTTTCAATTTTTTCTCTCTCTTTTTCTACTTCTACTTCTACTTCTCCTCCTCTTTCTCTCCTTCTCCTGCTAATTCTAGCCTATATGCCTGATACTCGC
>NC_092710.1:305060967-305065967 GCF_047496885.1 Scyliorhinus torazame
TGCGCACTTCTCTCAGCACAGCCAGCACAAGGGTCAGGCAGGCAATGCAAGCCAGCTCTCTCTTCCTTCGCTTTCCACACCAGCCCCAATGCCACAACTTGCATTCATGCGGCGCCTTCAGGCTAGGAGAGAGAACGTCCTGCCGACACACTGGCTTGCGGCCACACGGGCCAGCTGGCGTGCCCATCAAAGTGCAGCACGCCAAGGCACACAACCGTGCTGCGTTGCAAAGGCCCGGCAAAGCTGCAGCAGCTGAATGGCCCGACCAAGCCGCCTGCCTGAGTTGAGCCCGCAGGCAAGTGTTGGGAGGAATGGCGAGGACGCAGAGAGCAGCAAAAGGTTGGCCTGCCTCTGGTGTGGAGAGTGCTTGGCGTGAGCAGTCACTGCTGGCCGCAAAAGCCTACTGCACCTGGTATTCCCAGGCGGTCTCCCATCCAAGTACTAACCAGGCCTGAGTCTGCTTAGCTTCCGAGATCAGACGAGATCGGGCGTTTTCAGACTAGTATGGCCGTAGGCATCTGCAGCACCGTCTTCTCGCCTATTCAAGCTGGCCACCCTAGCACCCTCGCCACTTCTTCTTTCCGGTTGTTTTCAATTTTTTCTCTCTCTTTTTCTACTTCTACTTCTACTTCTCCTCCTCTTTCTCTCCTTCTCCTGCTAATTCTAGCCTATATGCCTGATACTCGCTCCCCTTCATGCCATCCCCACCGAGCTTTCTTTTTTCTTCTCCACCTCCTCAAGGAAAACTGCAAGCCCCGCCTACCTCACACCAGCCTGCCGCCTGCACGCTGCTGCCTTTCCACATTGCAACGCTGCGCACTTCTCTCAGCACAGCCAGCACAAGGGTCAGGCAGGCAATGCAAGCCAGCTCTCTCTTCCTTCGCTTTCCACACCAGCCCCAATGCCACAACTTGCATTCATGCGGCGCCTTCAGGCTAGGAGAGAGAACGTCCTGCCGACACACTGGCTTGCGGCCACACGGGCCAGCTGGCGTGCCCATCAAAGTGCAGCACGCCAAGGCACACAACCGTGCTGCGTTGCAAAGGCCCGGCAAAGCTGCAGCAGCTGAATGGCCCGACCAAGCCGCCTGCCTGAGTTGAGCCCGCAGGCAAGTGTTGGGAGGAATGGCGAGGACGCAGAGAGCAGCAAAAGGTTGGCCTGCCTCTGGTGTGGAGAGTGCTTGGCGTGAGCAGTCACTGCTGGCCGCAAAAGCCTACTGCACCTGGTATTCCCAGGCGGTCTCCCATCCAAGTACTAACCAGGCCTGAGTCTGCTTAGCTTCCGAGATCAGACGAGATCGGGCGTTTTCAGACTAGTATGGCCGTAGGCATCTGCAGCACCGTCTTCTCGCCTATTCAAGCTGGCCACCCTAGCACCCTCGCCACTTCTTCTTTCCGGTTGTTTTCAATTTTTTCTCTCTCTTTTTCTACTTCTACTTCTACTTCTCCTCCTCTTTCTCTCCTTCTCCTGCTAATTCTAGCCTATATGCCTGATACTCGCTCCCCTTCATGCCGTCCCCACCTAGCTCTCTTTTTTCTTCTCCACCTCCCCAAGGAAAACTGCAAGCCCCGCCCACCTCACACCAGCCTGCCGCCTGCACGCTGCTGCCTTTCCACATTGCAACGCTGCGCACTTCTCTCAGCACAGCCAGCACAAGGGTCAGGCAGGCAATGCAAGCCAGCTCTCTCTTCCTTCGCTTTCCACACCAGCCCCAATGCCACAACTTGCATTCATGCGGCGCCTTCAGGCTAGGAGAACGTCCTGCCGACACACTGGCTTGCGGCCACACGGGCCAGCTGGCGGGCCCATCAAAGTGCAGCACGCCAAGGCACCCAACCGTGCTGCGTTGCAAAGGCCCGGCAAAGCTGCAGCAGCTGAATGGCCCGACCAAGCCGCCTGCCTGAGTTGAGCCCGCAGGCAAGTGTTGGGAGGAATGGCGAGGACGCAGAGAGCAGCAAAAGGTTGGCCTGCCTCTGGTGTGGAGAGTGCTTGGCGTGAGCAGTCACTGCTGGCCGCAAAAGCCTACTGCACCTGGTATTCCCAGGCGGTCTCCCATCCAAGTACTAACCAGGCCTGAGTCTGCTTAGCTTCCGAGATCAGACGAGATCGGGTGTTTTCAGACTAGTATGGCCGTAGGCATCTGCAGCACCGTCTTCTCGCCTATTCAAGCTGGCCACCCTAGCACCCTCGCCACTTCTTCTTTCCGGTTGTTTTCAATTTTTTCTCTCTCTTTTTCTACTTCTACTTCTACTTCTCCTCCTCTTTCTCTCCTTCTCCTGCTAATTCTAGCCTATATGCCTGATACTCGCTCCCCTTCATGCCGTCCCCACCTAGCTCTCTTTTTTCTTCTCCACCTCCCCAAGGAAAACTGCAAGCCCCGCCCACCTCACACCAGCCTGCCGCCTGCACGCTGCTGCCTTTCCACATTGCAACGCTGCGCACTTCTCTCAGCACAGCCAGCACAAGGGTCAGGCAGGCAATGCAAGCCAGCTCTCTCTTCCTTCGCTTTCCACACCAGCCCCAATGCCACAACTTGCATTCATGCGGCGCCTTCAGGCTAGGAGAACGTCCTGCCGACACACTGGCTTGCGGCCACACGGGCCAGCTGGCGGGCCCATCAAAGTGCAGCACGCCAAGGCACCCAACCGTGCTGCGTTGCAAAGGCCCGGCAAAGCTGCAGCAGCTGAATGGCCCGACCAAGCCGCCTGCCTGAGTTGAGCCCGCAGGCAAGTGTTGGGAGGAATGGCGAGGACGCAGAGAGCAGCAAAAGGTTGGCCTGCCTCTGGTGTGGAGAGTGCTTGGCGTGAGCAGTCACTGCTGGCCGCAAAAGCCTACTGCACCTGGTATTCCCAGGCGGTCTCCCATCCAAGTACTAACCAGGCCTGAGTCTGCTTAGCTTCCGAGATCAGACGAGATCGGGCGTTTTCAGACTAGTATGGCCGTAGGCATCTGCAGCACCGTCTTCTCGCCTATTCAAGCTGGCCACCCTAGCACCCTCGCCACTTCTTCTTTCCGGTTGTTTTCAATTTTTTCTCTCTCTTTTTCTACTTCTACTTCTACTTCTCCTCCTCTTTCTCTCCTTCTCCTGCTAATTCTAGCCTATATGCCTGATACTCGCTCCCCTTCATGCCACCCCCACCGAGCTCTCTTTTTTCTTCTCCACCTCCTCAAGGAAAACTGCAAGCCCCGCCTACCTCACACCAGCCTGCCGCCTGCACGCTGCTGTCTTTCCACATTGCAACGCTGCGCACTTCTCTCAGCACAGCCAGCACAAGGGTCAGGCAGGCAATGCAAGCCAGCTCTCTCTTCCTTCGCTTTCCACACCAGCCCCAATGCCACAACTTGCATTCATGCGGCGCCTTCAGGCTAGGAGAGAGAACGTCCTGCCGACACACTGGCTTGCGGCCACACGGGCCAGCTGGCGTGCCCATCAAAGTGCAGCACGCCAAGGCACACAACCGTGCTGCGTTGCAAAGGCCCGGCAAAGCTGCAGCAGCTGAATGGCCCGACCAAGCCGCCTGCCTGAGTTGAGCCCGCAGGCAAGTGTTGGGAGGAATGGCGAGGACGCAGAGAGCAGCAAAAGGTTGGCCTGCCTCTGGTGTGGAGAGTGCTTGGCGTGAGCAGTCACTGCTGGCCGCAAAAGCCTACTGCACCTGGTATTCCCAGGCGGTCTCCCATCCAAGTACTAACCAGGCCTGAGTCTGCTTAGTTTCCGAGATCAGACGAGATCGGGCGTTTTCAGACTAGTATGGCCGTAGGCATCTGCAGCACCGTCTTCTCGCCTATTCAAGCTGGCCACCCTAGCACCCTCGCCACTTCTTCTTTCCGGTTGTTTTCAATTTTTTCTCTCTCTTTTTCTACTTCTACTTCTACTTCTCCTCCTCTTTCTCTCCTTCTCCTGCTAATTCTAGCCTATATGCCTGATACTCGCTCCCCTTCATGCCGTCCCCACCTAGCTCTCTTTTTTCTTCTCCACCTCCCCAAGGAAAACTGCAAGCCCCGCCCACCTCACACCAGCCTGCCGCCTGCACGCTGCTGCCTTTCCACATTGCAACGCTGCGCACTTCTCTCAGCACAGCCAGCACAAGGGTCAGGCAGGCAATGCAAGCCAGCTCTCTCTTCCTTCGCTTTCCACACCAGCCCCAATGCCACAACTTGCATTCATGCGGCGCCTTCAGGCTAGGAGAACGTCCTGCCGACACACTGGCTTGCGGCCACACGGGCCAGCTGGCGGGCCCATCAAAGTGCAGCACGCCAAGGCACCCAACCGTGCTGCGTTGCAAAGGCCCGGCAAAGCTGCAGCAGCTGAATGGCCCGACCAAGCCGCCTGCCTGAGTTGAGCCCGCAGGCAAGTGTTGGGAGGAATGGCGAGGACGCAGAGAGCAGCAAAAGGTTGGCCTGCCTCTGGTGTGGAGAGTGCTTGGCGTGAGCAGTCTCTGCTGGCCGCAAAAGCCTACTGCACCTGGTATTCCCAGGCGGTCTCCCATCCAAGTACTAACCAGGCCTGAGTCTGCTTAGCTTCCGAGATCAGACGAGATCAGGCGTTTTCAGACTAGTATGGCCGTAGGCATCTGCAGCACCGTCTTCTCGCCTATTCAAGCTGGCCACCCTAGCACCCTCGCCACTTCTTCTTTCCGGTTGTTTTCAATTTTTTCTCTCTCTTTTTCTACTTCTACTTCTACTTCTCCTCCTCTTTCTCTCCTTCTCCTGCTAATTCTAGCCTATATGCCTGATACTCGCTCCCCTTCATGCCATCCCCACCGAGCTCTCTTTTTTCTTCTCCACCTCCTCAAGGAAAACTGCAAGCCCCGCCTACCTCACACCAGCCTGCCGCCTGCACGCTGCTGCCTTTCCACATTGCAACGCTGCGCACTTCTCTCAGCACAGCCAGCACAAGGGTCAGGCAGGCAATGCAAGCCAGCTCTCTCTTCCTTCGCTTTCCACACCAGCCCCAATGCCACAACTTGCATTCATGCGGCGCCTTCAGGCTAGGAGAGAGA
>NC_092710.1:305068467-305070794 GCF_047496885.1 Scyliorhinus torazame
CCTGAGTCTGCTTAGCTTCCGAGATCAGACGAGATCGGGCGTTTTCAGACTAGTATGGCCGTAGGCATCTGCAGCACCGTCTTCTCGCCTATTCAAGCTGGCCACCCTAGCACCCTCGCCACTTCTTCTTTCCGGTTGTTTTCAATTTTTTCTCTCTCTTTTTCTACTTCTACTTCTACTTCTCCTCCTCTTTCTCTCCTTCTCCTGCTAATTCTAGCCTATATGCCTGATACTCGCTCCCCTTCATGCCGTCCCCACCTAGCTCTCTTTTTTCTTCTCCACCTCCCCAAGGAAAACTGCAAGCCCCGCCCACCTCACACCAGCCTGCCGCCTGCACGCTGCTGCCTTTCCACATTGCAACGCTGCGCACTTCTCTCAGCACAGCCAGCACAAGGGTCAGGCAGGCAATGCAAGCCAGCTCTCTCTTCCTTCGCTTTCCACACCAGCCCCAATGCCACAACTTGCATTCATGCGGCGCCTTCAGGCTAGGAGAACGTCCTGCCGACACACTGGCTTGCGGCCACACGGGCCAGCTGGCGGGCCCATCAAAGTGCAGCACGCCAAGGCACACAACCGTGCTGCGTTGCAAAGGCCCGGCAAAGCTGCAGCAGCTGAATGGCCCGACCAAGCCGCCTGCCTGAGTTGAGCCCGCAGGCAAGTGTTGGGAGGAATGGCGGGGACGCAGAGAGCAGCAAAAGGTTGGCCTGCCTCTGGTGTGGAGAGTGCTTGGCGTGAGCAGTCACTGCTGGCCGCAAAAGACTACTGCACCTGGTATTCCCAGGCGGTCACCCATCCAAGTACTAACCAGGCCTGAGTCTGCTTAGCTTCCGAGATCAGACGAGATCGGGCGTTTTCAGACTAGTATGGCCGTAGGCATCTGCAGCACCGTCTTCTCGCCTATTCAAGCTGGCCACCCTAGCACCCTCGCCACTTCTTCTTTCCGGTTGTTTTCAATTTTTTCTCTCTCTTTTTCTACTTCTACTTCTACTTCTCCTCCTCTTTCTCTCCTTCTCCTGCTAATTCTAGCCTATATGCCTGATACTCGCTCCCCTTCATGCCATCCCCACCGAGCTCTCTTTTTTCTTCTCCACCTCCTCAAGGAAAACTGCAAGCCCCGCCTACCTCACACCAGCCTGCCGCCTGCACGCTGCTGCCTTTCCACATTGCAACGCTGCGCACTTCTCTCAGCACAGCCAGCACAAGGGTCAGGCAGGCAATGCAAGCCAGCTCTCTCTTCCTTTGCTTTCCACACCAGCCCCAATGCCACAACTTGCATTCATGCGGCGCCTTCAGGCTAGGAGAGAGAACGTCCTGCCGACACACTGGCTTGCGGCCACACGGGCCAGCTGGCGTGCCCATCAAAGTGCAGCACGCCAAGGCACACAACCGTGCTGCGTTGCAAAGGCCCGGCAAAGCTGCAGCAGCTGAATGGCCCGACCAAGCCGCCTGCCTGAGTTGAGCCCGCAGGCAAGTGTTGGGAGGAATGGCGAGGACGCAGAGAGCAGCAAAAGGTTGGCCTGCCTCTGGTGTGGAGAGTGCTTGGCGTGAGCAGTCACTGCTGGCCGCAAAAGCCTACTGCACCTGGTATTCCCAGGCGGTCTCCCATCCAAGTACTAACCAGGCCTGAGTCTGCTTAGCTTCCGAGATCAGACGAGATCGGGCGTTTTCAGACTAGTATGGCCGTAGGCATCTGCAGCACCGTCTTCTCGCCTATTCAAGCTGGCCACCCTAGCACCCTCGCCACTTCTTCTTTCCGGTTGTTTTCAGTTTTTTCTCTCTCTTTTTCTACTTCTACTTCTACTTCTCCTCCTCTTTCTCTCCTTCTCCTGCTAATTCTAGCCTATATGCCTGATACTCGCTCCCCTTCATGCCATCCCCACCGAGCTCTCTTTTTTCTTCTCCACCTCCTCAAGGAAAACTGCAAGCCCCGCCTACCTCACACCAGCCTGCCGCCTGCACGCTGCTGCCTTTCCACATTGCAACGCTGCGCACTTCTCTCAGCACAGCCAGCACAAGGGTCAGGCAGGCAATGCAAGCCAGCTCTCTCTTCCTTCGCTTTCCACACCAGCCCCAATGCCACAACTTGCATTCATGCGGCGCCTTCAGGCTAGGAGAGAGAACGTCCTGCCGACACACTGGCTTGCGGCCACACGGGCCAGCTGGCGTGCCCATCAAAGTGCAGCACGCCAAGGCACACAACCGTGCTGCGTTGCAAAGGCCCGGCAAAGCTGCAGCAGCTGAATGGCCCGACCAAGCCGCCTGCCTGAGTTGAGCCCGCAGGCAAGTGTTGGGAGGAATGGCGAGGACGCAGAGAGCAGCAAAAGGTT
>NC_092710.1:305078394-305080894 GCF_047496885.1 Scyliorhinus torazame
TTGAGGAGGTGGAGAAGAAAAAAGAGAGCTCGGTGGGGACGGCATGAAGGGGAGCGAGTATCAGGCATATAGGCTAGAATTAGCAGGAGAAGGCGAGAAAGAGGAGGAGAAGTAGAAGTAGAAGTAGAAAAAGAGAGAGAAAAAATTGAAAACAACCGGAAAGAAGAAGTGGCGAGGGTGCTAGGGTGGCCAGCTTGAATAGGCGAGAAGACGGTGCTGCAGATGCCTACGGCCATACTAGTCTGAAAACGCCCGATCTCGTCTGATCTCGGAAGCTAAGCAGACTCAGGCCTGGTTAGTACTTGGATGGGAGACCGCCTGGGAATACCAGGTGCAGTAGGCTTTTGCGGCCAGCAGTGACTGCTCACGCCAAGCACTCTCCACACCAGAGGCAGGCCAACCTTTTGCTGCTCTCTGCGTCCTCGCCATTCCTCCCAACACTTGCCTGCGGGCTCAACTCAGGCAGGCGGCTTGGTCGGGCCATTCAGCTGCTGCAGCTTTGCCGGGCCTTTGCAACGCAGCACGGTTGTGTGCCTTGGCGTGCTGCACTTTGATGGGCACGCCAGCTGGCCCGTGTGGCCGCAAGCCAGTGTGTCGGCAGGACGTTCTCTCTCCTAGCCTGAAGGCGCCGCATGAATGCAAGTTGTGGCATTGGGGCTGGTGTGGAAAGCGAAGGAAGAGAGAGCTGGCTTGCATTGCCTGCCTGACCCTTGTGCTGGCTGTGCTGAGAGAAGTGCGCAGCGTTGCAATGTGGAAAGGCAGCAGCGTGCAGGCGGCAGGCTGGTGTGAGGTGGGCGGGGCTTGCAGTTTTCCTTGGGGAGGTGGAGAAGAAAAAAGAGAGCTAGGTGGGGACGGCATGAAGGGGAGCGAGTATCAGGCATATAGGCTAGAATTAGCAGGAGAAGGAGAGAAAGAGGAGGAGAAGTAGAAGTAGAAGTAGAAAAAGAGAGAGAAAAAATTGAAAACAACCGGAAAGAAGAAGTGGCGAGGGTGCTAGGGTGGCCAGCTTGAATAGGCGAGAAGACGGTGCTGCAGACGCCTACGGCCATACTAGTCTGAAAACGCCCGATCTCGTCTGATCTCGGAAGCTAAGCAGACTCAGGCCTGGTTAGTACTTGGATGGGAGACCGCCTGGCAATACCAGGTGCAGTAGGCTTTTGCGGCCAGCAGTGACTGCTCACGCCAAGCACTCTCCACACCAGAGGCAGGCCAACCTTTTGCTGCTCTCTGCGTCCTCGCCATTCCTCCCAACACTTGCCTGCGGGCTCAACTCAGGCAGGCGGCTTGGTCGGGCCATTAAGCTGCTGCAGCTTTGCCGGGCCTTTGCAACGCAGCACGGTTGTGTGCCTTGGCGTGCTGCACTTTGATGGGCACGCCAGCTGGCCCGTGTGGCCGCAAGCCAGTGTGTCGGCAGGACGTTCTCTCTCCTAGCCTGAAGGCGCCGCATGAATGCAAGTTGTGGCATTGGGGCTGGTGTGGAAAGCGAAGGAAGAGAGAGCTGGCTTGCATTGCCTGCCTGACCCTTGTGCTGGCTGTGCTGAGAGAAGTGCGCAGCGTTGCAATGTGGAAAGGCAGCAGCGTGCAGGCGGCAGGCTGGTGTGAGGTAGGCGGGGCTTGCAGTTTTCCTTGAGGAGGTGGAGAAGAAAAAAGAGAGCTCGGTGGGGATGGCATGAAGGGGAGCGAGTATCAGGCATATAGGCTAGAATTAGCAGGAGAAGGAGAGAAAGAGGAGGAGAAGTAGAAGTAGAAGTAGAAAAAGAGAGAGAAAAAACTGAAAACAACCGGAAAGAAGAAGTGGCGAGGGTGCTAGGGTGGCCAGCTTGAATAGGCGAGAAGACGGTGCTGCAGATGCCTACGGCCATACTAGTCTGAAAACGCCCGATCTCGTCTGATCTCGGAAGCTAAGCAGACTCAGGCCTGGTTAGTACTTGGATGGGAGACCGCCTGGGAATACCAAGTGCAGTAGGCTTTTGCGGCCAGCAGTGACTGCTCACGCCAAGCACTCTCCACACCAGAGGCAGGCCAACCTTTTGCTGCTCTCTGCGTCCTCGCCATTCCTCCCAACACTTGCCTGCGGGCTCAACTCAGGCAGGCGGCTTGGTCGGGCCATTCAGCTGCTGCAGCTTTGCCGGGCCTTTGCAACGCAGCACGGTTGTGTGCCTTGGCGTGCTGCACTTTGATGGGAACGCCAGCTGGCCCGTGTGGCCGCAAGCCAGTGTGTCGGCAGGACGTTCTCTCTCCTAGCCTGAAGGCGCCGCATGAATGCAAGTTGTGGCATTGGGGCTGGTGTGGAAAGCGAAGGAAGAGAGAGCTGGCTTGCATTGCCTGCCTGACCCTTGTGCTGGCTGTGCTGAGAGAAGTGCGCAGCGTTGCAATGTGGAAAGGCAGCAGCGTGCAGGCGGCAGGCTGGTGTGAGGTAGGCGGGGCTTGCAGTTTTCCTTGAGGAGGTGGAGAAGAAAAAAGAGAGCTCGGTGGGGACGGCATGAAGGGGAGCGAGTAT
>NC_092710.1:305090894-305098394 GCF_047496885.1 Scyliorhinus torazame
AGAAGAAAAAAGAGAGCTCGGTGGGGATGGCATGAAGGGGAGCGAGTATCAGGCATATAGGCTAGAATTAGCAGGAGAAGGAGAGAAAGAGGAGGAGAAGTAGAAGTAGAAGTAGAAAAAGAGAGAGAAAAAATTGAAAACAACCGGAAAGAAGAAGTGGCGAGGGTGCTAGGGTGGCCAGCTTGAATAGGCGAGAAGACGGTGCTGCAGATGCCTACGGCCATACTAGTCTGAAAACGCCCGATCTCGTCTGATCTCGGAAGCTAAGCAGACTCAGGCCTGGTTAGTACTTGGATGGGAGACCGCCTGGGAATACCAGGTGCAGTAGGCTTTTGCGGCCAGCAGAGACTGCTCACGCCAAGCACTCTCCACACCAGAGGCAGGCCAACCTTTTGCTGCTCTCTGCGTCCTCGCCATTCCTCCCAACACTTGCCTGCGGGCTCAACTCAGGCAGGCGGCTTGGTCGGGCCATTCAGCTGCTGCAGCTTTGCCGGGCCTTTGCAACGCAGCACGGTTGTGTGCCTTGGCGTGCTGCACTTTGATGGGCACGCCAGCTGGCCCGTGTGGCCGCAAGCCAGTGTGTCGGCAGGACGTTCTCTCTCCTAGCCTGAAGGCGCCGCATGAATGCAAGTTGTGGCATTGGGGCTGGTGTGGAAAGCGAAGGAAGAGAGAGCTGGCTTGCATTGCCTGCCTGACCCTTGTGCTGGCTGTGCTGAGAGAAGTGCGCAGCGTTGCAATGTGGAAAGGCAGCAGCGTGCAGGCGGCAGGCTGGTGTGAGGTGGGCGGGGCTTGCAGTTTTCCTTGGGGAGGTGGAGAAGAAAAAAGAGAGCTAGGTGGGGACGGCATGAAGGGGAGCGAGTATCAGGCATATAGGCTAGAATTAGCAGGAGAAGGAGAGAAAGAGGAGGAGAAGTAGAAGTAGAAGTAGAAAAAGAGAGAGAAAAAATTGAAAACAACCGGAAAGAAGAAGTGGCGAGGGTGCTAGGGTGGCCAGCTTGAATAGGCGAGAAGACGGTGCTGCAGATGCCTACGGCCATACTAGTCTGAAAACGCCCGATCTCGTCTGATCTCGGAAGCTAAGCAGACTCAGGCCTGGTTAGTACTTGGATGGGAGACCGCCTGGGAATACCAGGTGCAGTAGGCTTTTGCGGCCAGCAGTGACTGCTCACGCCAAGCACTCTCCACACCAGAGGCAGGCCAACCTTTTGCTGCTCTCTGCGTCCTCGCCATTCCTCCCAACACTTGCCTGCGGGCTCAACTCAGGCAGGCGGCTTGGTCGGGCCATTCAGCTGCTGCAGCTTTGCCGGGCCTTTGCAACGCAGCACGGTTGTGTGCCTTGGCGTGCTGCACTTTGATGGGAACGCCAGCTGGCCCGTGTGGCCGCAAGCCAGTGTGTCGGCAGGACGTTTTCTCTCCTAGCCTGAAGGCGCCGCATGAATGCAAGTTGTGGCATTGGGGCTGGTGTGGAAAGCGAAGGAAGAGAGAGCTGGCTTGCATTGCCTGCCTGACCCTTGTGCTGGCTGTGCTGAGAGAAGTGCGCAGCGTTGCAATGTGGAAAGGCAGCAGCGTGCAGGCGGCAGGCTGGTGTGAGGTAGGCGGGGCTTGCAGTTTTCCTTGAGGAGGTGGAGAAGAAAAAAGAGAGCTCGGTGGGGACGGCATGAAGGGGAGCGAGTATCAGGCATATAGGCTAGAATTAGCAGGAGAAGGCGAGAAAGAGGAGGAGAAGTAGAAGTAGAAGTAGAAAAAGAGAGAGAAAAAATTGAAAACAACCGGAAAGAAGAAGTGGCGAGGGTGCTAGGGTGGCCAGCTTGAATAGGCGAGAAGACGGTGCTGCAGATGCCTACGGCCATACTAGTCTGAAAACGCCCGATCTCGTCTGATCTCGGAAGCTAAGCAGACTCAGGCCTGGTTAGTACTTGGATGGGAGACCGCCTGGGAATACCAGGTGCAGTAGGCTTTTGCGGCCAGCAGTGACTGCTCACGCCAAGCACTCTCCACACCAGAGGCAGGCCAACCTTTTGCTGCTCTCTGCGTCCTCGCCATTCCTCCCAACACTTGCCTGCGGGCTCAACTCAGGCAGGCGGCTTGGTCGGGCCATTCAGCTGCTGCAGCTTTGCCGGGCCTTTGCAACGCAGCACGGTTGTGTGCCTTGGCGTGCTGCACTTTGATGGGCACGCCAGCTGGCCCGTGTGGCCGCAAGCCAGTGTGTCGGCAGGACGTTCTCTCTCCTAGCCTGAAGGCGCCGCATGAATGCAAGTTGTGGCATTGGGGCTGGTGTGGAAAGCGAAGGAAGAGAGAGCTGGCTTGCATTGCCTGCCTGACCCTTGTGCTGGCTGTGCTGAGAGAAGTGCGCAGCGTTGCAATGTGGAAAGGCAGCAGCGTGCAGGCGGCAGGCTGGTGTGAGGTGGGCGGGGCTTGCAGTTTTCCTTGGGGAGGTGGAGAAGAAAAAAGAGAGCTAGGTGGGGACGGCATGAAGGGGAGCGAGTATCAGGCATATAGGCTAGAATTAGCAGGAGAAGGAGAGAAAGAGGAGGAGAAGTAGAAGTAGAAGTAGAAAAAGAGAGAGAAAAAATTGAAAACAACCGGAAAGAAGAAGTGGCGAGGGTGCTAGGGTGGCCAGCTTGAATAGGCGAGAAGACGGTGCTGCAGATGCCTACGGCCATACTAGTCTGAAAACGCCCGATCTCGTCTGATCTCGGAAGCTAAGCAGACTCAGGCCTGGTTAGTACTTGGATGGGAGACCGCCTGGGAATACCAGGTGCAGTAGGCTTTTGCGGCCAGCAGTGACTGCTCACGCCAAGCACTCTCCACACCAGAGGCAGGCCAACCTTTTGCTGCTCTCTGCGTCCTCGCCATTCCTCCCAACACTTGCCTGCGGGCTCAACTCAGGCAGGCGGCTTGGTCGGGCCATTAAGCTGCTGCAGCTTTGCCGGGCCTTTGCAACGCAGCACGGTTGTGTGCCTTGGCGTGCTGCACTTTGATGGGCACGCCAGCTGGCCCGTGTGGCCGCAAGCCAGTGTGTCGGCAGGACGTTCTCTCTC
Source organism: Scyliorhinus torazame (assembly GCF_047496885.1). Classification (NCBI taxonomy): domain Eukaryota; kingdom Metazoa; phylum Chordata; class Chondrichthyes; order Carcharhiniformes; family Scyliorhinidae; genus Scyliorhinus; species Scyliorhinus torazame. The sequence goes on from NC_092710.1 coordinate 305,093,936, forward strand.
CTAGCCTGAAGGCGCCGCATGAATGCAAGTTGTGGCATTGGGGCTGGTGTGGAAAGCGAAGGAAGAGAGAGCTGGCTTGCATTGCCTGCCTGACCCTTGTGCTGGCTGTGCTGAGAGAAGTGCGCAGCGTTGCAATGTGGAAAGGCAGCAGCGTGCAGGCGGCAGGCTGGTGTGAGGTAGGCGGGGCTTGCAGTTTTCCTTGAGGAGGTGGAGAAGAAAAAAGAGAGCTCGGTGGGGACGGCATGAAGGGGAGCGAGTATCAGGCATATAGGCTAGAATTAGCAGGAGAAGGCGAGAAAGAGGAGGAGAAGTAGAAGTAGAAGTAGAAAAAGAGAGAGAAAAAATTGAAAACAACCGGAAAGAAGAAGTGGCGAGGGTGCTAGGGTGGCCAGCTTGAATAGGCGAGAAGACGGTGCTGCAGATGCCTACGGCCATACTAGTCTGAAAACGCCCGATCTCGTCTGATCTCGGAAGCTAAGCAGACTCAGGCCTGGTTAGTACTTGGATGGGAGACCGCCTGGGAATACCAGGTGCAGTAGGCTTTTGCGGCCAGCAGTGACTGCTCACGCCAAGCACTCTCCACACCAGAGGCAGGCCAACCTTTTGCTGCTCTCTGCGTCCTCGCCATTCCTCCCAACACTTGCCTGCGGGCTCAACTCAGGCAGGCGGCTTGGTCGGGCCATTCAGCTGCTGCAGCTTTGCCGGGCCTTTGCAACGCAGCACGGTTGTGTGCCTTGGCGTGCTGCACTTTGATGGGCACGCCAGCTGGCCCGTGTGGCCGCAAGCCAGTGTGTCGGCAGGACGTTCTCTCTCCTAGCCTGAAGGCGCCGCATGAATGCAAGTTGTGGCATTGGGGCTGGTGTGGAAAGCGAAGGAAGAGAGAGCTGGCTTGCATTGCCTGCCTGACCCTTGTGCTGGCTGTGCTGAGAGAAGTGCGCAGCGTTGCAATGTGGAAAGGCAGCAGCGTGCAGGCGGCAGGCTGGTGTGAGGTGGGCGGGGCTTGCAGTTTTCCTTGGGGAGGTGGAGAAGAAAAAAGAGAGCTAGGTGGGGACGGCATGAAGGGGAGCGAGTATCAGGCATATAGGCTAGAATTAGCAGGAGAAGGAGAGAAAGAGGAGGAGAAGTAGAAGTAGAAGTAGAAAAAGAGAGAGAAAAAATTGAAAACAACCGGAAAGAAGAAGTGGCGAGGGTGCTAGGGTGGCCAGCTTGAATAGGCGAGAAGACGGTGCTGCAGATGCCTACGGCCATACTAGTCTGAAAACGCCCGATCTCGTCTGATCTCGGAAGCTAAGCAGACTCAGGCCTGGTTAGTACTTGGATGGGAGACCGCCTGGGAATACCAGGTGCAGTAGGCTTTTGCGGCCAGCAGTGACTGCTCACGCCAAGCACTCTCCACACCAGAGGCAGGCCAACCTTTTGCTGCTCTCTGCGTCCTCGCCATTCCTCCCAACACTTGCCTGCGGGCTCAACTCAGGCAGGCGGCTTGGTCGGGCCATTAAGCTGCTGCAGCTTTGCCGGGCCTTTGCAACGCAGCACGGTTGTGTGCCTTGGCGTGCTGCACTTTGATGGGCACGCCAGCTGGCCCGTGTGGCCGCAAGCCAGTGTGTCGGCAGGACGTTCTCTCTCCTAGCCTGAAGGCGCCGCATGAATGCAAGTTGTGGCATTGGGGCTGGTGTGGAAAGCGAAGGAAGAGAGAGCTGGCTTGCATTGCCTGCCTGACCCTTGTGCTGGCTGTGCTGAGAGAAGTGCGCAGCGTTGCAATGTGGAAAGGCAGCAGCGTGCAGGCGGCAGGCTGGTGTGAGGTAGGCGGGGCTTGCAGTTTTCCTTGAGGAGGTGGAGAAGAAAAAAGAGAGCTCGGTGGGGATGGCATGAAGGGGAGCGAGTATCAGGCATATAGGCTAGAATTAGCAGGAGAAGGAGAGAAAGAGGAGGAGAAGTAGAAGTAGAAGTAGAAAAAGAGAGAGAAAAAATTGAAAACAACCGGAAAGAAGAAGTGGCGAGGGTGCTAGGGTGGCCAGCTTGAATAGGCGAGAAGACGGTGCTGCAGATGCCTACGGCCATACTAGTCTGAAAACGCCCGATCTCGTCTGATCTCGGAAGCTAAGCAGACTCAGGCCTGGTTAGTACTTGGATGGGAGGCCGCCTGGGAATACCAGGTGCAGTAGGCTTTTGCGGCCAGCAGAGACTGCTCACGCCAAGCACTCTCCACACCAGAGGCAGGCCAACCTTTTGCTGCTCTCTGCGTCCTCGCCATTCCTCCCAACACTTGCCTGCGGGCTCAACTCAGGCAGGCGGCTTGGTCGGGCCATTCAGCTGCTGCAGCTTTGCCGGGCCTTTGCAACGCAGCACGGTTGTGTGCCTTGGCGTGCTGCACTTTGATGGGCACGCCAGCTGGCCCGTGTGGCCGCAAGCCAGTGTGTCGGCAGGACGTTCTCTCTCCTAGCCTGAAGGCGCCGCATGAATGCAAGTTGTGGCATTGGGGCTGGTGTGGAAAGCGAAGGAAGAGAGAGCTGGCTTGCATTGCCTGCCTGACCCTTGTGCTGGCTGTGCTGAGAGAAGTGCGCAGCGTTGCAATGTGGAAAGGCAGCAGCGTGCAGGCGGCAGGCTGGTGTGAGGTGGGCGGGGCTTGCAGTTTTCCTTGGGGAGGTGGAGAAGAAAAAAGAGAGCTAGGTGGGGACGGCATGAAGGGGAGCGAGTATCAGGCATATAGGCTAGAATTAGCAGGAGAAGGAGAGAAAGAGGAGGAGAAGTAGAAGTAGAAGTAGAAAAAGAGAGATAAAAAATTGAAAACAACCGGAAAGAAGAAGTTGCGAGGGTGCTAGCGTGGCCAGCTTGAATAGGTGAGAAGACGGTGCTGCAGATGCTTATGGCCATGCTAGTCTGAAAACGCCCGATCTCGTCTGATCTCGGAAGCTAAGCAGACTCAGGCCTGGTTAGTACTTGGATGGGAGACCGCCTGGGAATACCAGGTGCAGTAGGCTTTTGCGGCCAGCAGAGACTGCTCACGCCAAGCACTCTCCACACCAGAGGCAGGCCAACCTTTTGCTGCTCTCTGCGTCCTCGCCATTCCTCCCAACACTTGCCTGCGGGCTCAACTCAGGCAGGCGGCTTGGTCGGGCCATTCAGCTGCTGCAGCTTTGCCGGACCTTTGCAACGCAGCACGGTTGGTTGCCTTGGCGTGCTGCACTTTAATGGGCCCGCCAGCTGGCCCGTGTGGCCGCAAGCCAGTGTGTCGGCAGGACGTTCTCCTAGCCTGAAGGCGCCGCATGAATGCAAGTTGTGGCATTGGGGCTGGTGTGGAAAGCGAAGGAAGAGAGAGCTGGCTTGCATTGCCTGCCTGACCCTTGTGCTGGCTGTGCTGAGAGAAGTGCGCAGCGTTGCAATGTGGAAAGGCAGCAGCGTGCAGGCGGCAGGCTGGTGTGAGGTGGGCGGGGCTTGCAGTTTTCCTTGGGGAGGTGGAGAAGAAAAAAGAGAGCTAGGTGGGGACGGCATGAAGGGGAGCGAGTATCAGGCATATAGGCTAGAATTAGCAGGAGAAGGAGAGAAAGAGGAGGAGAAGTAGAAGTAGAAGTAGAAAAAGAGAGAGAAAAAATTGAAAACAACCGGAAAGAAGAAGTGGCGAGGGTGCTAGGGTGGCCAGCTTGAATAGGCGAGAAGACGGTGCTGCAGATGCCTACGGCCATACTAGTCTGAAAACGCCCGATCTCGTCTGATCTCGGAAGCTAAGCAGACTCAGGCCTGGTTAGTACTTGGATGGGAGACCGCCTGGCAATACCAGGTGCAGTAGGCTTTTGCGGCCAGCAGTGACTGCTCACGCCAAGCACTCTCCACACCAGAGGCAGGCCAACCTTTTGCTGCTCTCTGCGTCCTCGCCATTCCTCCCAACACTTGCCTGCGGGCTCAACTCAGGCAGGCGGCTTGGTCGGGCCATTCAGCTGCTGCAGCTTTGCCGGGCCTTTGCAACGCAGCACGGTTGTGTGCCTTGGCGTGCTGCACTTTGATGGGCACGCCAGCTGGCCCGTGTGGCCGCAAGCCAGTGTGTCGGCAGGACGTTCTCTCTCCTAGCCTGAAGGCGCCGCATGAATGCAAGTTGTGGCATTGGGGCTGGTGTGGAAAGCGAAGGAAGAGAGAGCTGGCTTGCATTGCCTGCCTGACCCTTGTGCTGGCTGTGCTGAGAGAAGTGCGCAGCGTTGCAATGTGGAAAGGCAACAGCGTGCAGGCGGCAGGCTGGTGTGAGGTAGGCGGGGCTTGCAGTTTTCCTTGAGGAGGTGGAGAAGAAAAAAGAGAGCTCGGTGGGGATGGCATGAAGGGGAGCGAGTATCAGGCATATAGGCTAGAATTAGCAGGAGAAGGAGAGAAAGAGGAGGAGAAGTAGAAGTAGAAGTAGAAAAAGAGAGAGAAAAAATTGAAAACAACCGGAAAGAAGAAGTGGCGAGGGTGCTAGGGTGGCCAGCTTGAA
>NC_092710.1:305103394-305110894 GCF_047496885.1 Scyliorhinus torazame
TGGCCGCAAGCCAGTGTGTCGGCAGGACGTTCTCTCTCCTAGCCTGAAGGCGCCGCATGAATGCAAGTTGTGGCATTGGGGCTGGTGTGGAAAGCGAAGGAAGAGAGAGCTGGCTTGCATTGCCTGCCTGACCCTTGTGCTGGCTGTGCTGAGAGAAGTGCGCAGCGTTGCAATGTGGAAAGGCAGCAGCGTGCAGGCGGCAGGCTGGTGTGAGGTGGGCGGGGCTTGCAGTTTTCCTTGGGGAGGTGGAGAAGAAAAAAGAGAGCTAGGTGGGGACGGCATGAAGGGGAGCGAGTATCAGGCATATAGGCTAGAATTAGAAGGAGAAGGAGAGAAAGAGGAGGAGAAGTAGAAGTAGAAGTAGAAAAAGAGAGAGAAAAAATTGAAAACAACCGGAAAGAAGAAGTGGCGAGGGTGCTAGGGTGGCCAGCTTGAATAGGCGAGAAGACGGTGCTGCAGATGCCTACGGCCATACTAGTCTGAAAACGCCCGATCTCGTCTGATCTCGGAAGCTAAGCAGACTCAGGCCTGGTTAGTACTTGGATGGGAGACCGCCTGGGAATACCAGGTGCAGTAGGCTTTTGCGGCCAGCAGTGACTGCTCACGCCAAGCACTCTCCACACCAGAGGCAGGCCAACCTTTTGCTGCTCTCTGCGTCCTCGCCATTCCTCCCAACACTTGCCTGCGGGCTCAACTCAGGCAGGCGGCTTGGTCGGGCCATTCAGCTGCTGCAGCTTTGCCGGGCCTTTGCAACGCAGCACGGTTGTGTGCCTTGGCGTGCTGCACTTTGATGGGCACGCCAGCTGGCCCGTGTGGCCGCAAGCCAGTGTGTCGGCAGGACGTTCTCTCTCCTAGCCTGAAGGCGCCGCATGAATGCAAGTTGTGGCATTGGGGCTGGTGTGGAAAGCGAAGGAAGAGAGAGCTGGCTTGCATTGCCTGCCTGACCCTTGTGCTGGCTGTGCTGAGAGAAGTGCGCAGCGTTGCAATGTGGAAAGGCAGCAGCGTGCAGGCGGCAGGCTGGTGTGAGGTAGGCGGGGCTTGCAGTTTTCCTTGAGGAGGTGGAGAAGAAAAAAGAGAGCTCGGTGGGGATGGCATGAAGGGGAGCGAGTATCAGGCATATAGGCTAGAATTAGCAGGAGAAGGAGAGAAAGAGGAGGAGAAGTAGAAGTAGAAGTAGAAAAAGAGAGAGAAAAAACTGAAAACAACCGGAAAGAAGAAGTGGCGAGGGTGCTAGGGTGGCCAGCTTGAATAGGCGAGAAGACGGTGCTGCAGATGCCTACGGCCATACTAGTCTGAAAACGCCCGATCTCGTCTGATCTCGGAAGCTAAGCAGACTCAGGCCTGGTTAGTACTTGGATGGGAGACCGCCTGGGAATACCAGGTGCAGTAGGCTTTTGCGGCCAGCAGTGACTGCTCACGCCAAGCACTCTCCACACCAGAGGCAGGCCAACCTTTTGCTGCTCTCTGCGTCCTCGCCATTCCTCCCAACACTTGCCTGCGGGCTCAACTCAGGCAGGCGGCTTGGTCGGGCCATTCAGCTGCTGCAGCTTTGCCGGGCCTTTGCAACGCAGCACGGTTGTGTGCCTTGGCGTGCTGCACTTTGATGGGCACGCCAGCTGGCCCGTGTGGCCGCAAGCCAGTGTGTCGGCAGGACGTTCTCTCTCCTAGCCTGAAGGCGCCGCATGAATGCAAGTTGTGGCATTGGGGCTGGTGTGGAAAGCGAAGGAAGAGAGAGCTGGCTTGCATTGCCTGCCTGACCCTTGTGCTGGCTGTGCTGAGAGAAGTGCGCAGCGTTGCAATGTGGAAAGGCAGCAGCGTGCAGGCGGCAGGCTGGTGTGAGGTAGGCGGGGCTTGCAGTTTTCCTTGAGGAGGTGGAGAAGAAAAAAGAGAGCTCGGTGGGGATGGCATGAAGGGGAGCGAGTATCAGGCATATAGGCTAGAATTAGCAGGAGAAGGAGAGAAAGAGGAGGAGAAGTAGAAGTAGAAGTAGAAAAAGAGAGAGAAAAAACTGAAAACAACCGGAAAGAAGAAGTGGCGAGGGTGCTAGGGTGGCCAGCTTGAATAGGCGAGAAGACGGTGCTGCAGATGCCTACGGCCATACTAGTCTGAAAACGCCCGATCTCGTCTGATCTCGGAAACTAAGCAGACTCAGGCCTGGTTAGTACTTGGATGGGAGACCGCCTGGGAATACCAGGTGCAGTAGGCTTTTGCGGCCAGCAGTGACTGCTCACGCCAAGCACTCTCCACACCAGAGGCAGGCCAACCTTTTGCTGCTCTCTGCGTCCTCGCCATTCCTCCCAACACTTGCCTGCGGGCTCAACTCAGGCAGGCGGCTTGGTCGGGCCATTCAGCTGCTGCAGCTTTGCCGGGCCTTTGCAACGCAGCACGGTTGTGTGCCTTGGCGTGCTGCACTTTGATGGGCACGCCAGCTGGCCCGTGTGGCCGCAAGCCAGTGTGTCGGCAGGACGTTCTCTCTCCTAGCCTGAAGGCGCCGCATGAATGCAAGTTGTGGCATTGGGGCTGGTGTGGAAAGCGAAGGAAGAGAGAGCTGGCTTGCATTGCCTGCCTGACCCTTGTGCTGGCTGTGCTGAGAGAAGTGCGCAGCGTTGCAATGTGGAAAGGCAGCAGCGTGCAGGCGGCAGGCTGGTGTGAGGTAGGCGGGGCTTGCAGTTTTCCTTGAGGAGGTGGAGAAGAAAAAAGAGAGCTCGGTGGGGATGGCATGAAGGGGAGCGAGTATCAGGCATATAGGCTAGAATTAGCAGGAGAAGGAGAGAAAGAGGAGGAGAAGTAGAAGTAGAAGTAGAAAAAGAGAGAGAAAAAATTGAAAACAACCGGAAAGAAGAAGTGGCGAGGGTGCTAGGGTGGCCAGCTTGAATAGGCGAGAAGACGGTGCTGCAGATGCCTACCGCCATACTAGTCTGAAAACGCCCGATCTCGTCTGATCTCGGAAGCTAAGCAGACTCAGGCCTGGTTAGTACTTGGATGGGAGACCGCCTGGGAATACCAGGTGCAGTAGGCTTTTGCGGCCAGCAGTGACTGCTCACGCCAAGCACTCTCCACACCAGAGGCAGGCCAACCTTTTGCTGCTCTCTGCGTCCTCGCCATTCCTCCCAACACTTGCCTGCGGGCTCAACTCAGGCAGGCGGCTTGGTCGGGCCATTCAGCTGCTGCAGCTTTGCCGGGCCTTTGCAACGCAGCACGGTTGTGTGCCTTGGCGTGCTGCACTTTGATGGGAACGCCAGCTGGCCCGTGTGGCCGCAAGCCAGTGTGTCGGCAGGACGTTCTCTCTCCTAGCCTGAAGGCGCCGCATGAATGCAAGTTGTGGCATTGGGGCTGGTGTGGAAAGCGAAGGAAGAGAGAGCTGGCTTGCATTGCCTGCCTGACCCTTGTGCTGGCTGTGCTGAGAGAAGTGCGCAGCGTTGCAATGTGGAAAGGCAGCAGCGTGCAGGCGGCAGGCTGGTGTGAGGTAGGCGGGGCTTGCAGTTTTCCTTGAGGAGGTGGAGAAGAAAAAAGAGAGCTCGGTGGGGATGGCATGAAGGGGAGCGAGTATCAGGCATATAGGCTAGAATTAGCAGGAGAAGGAGAGAAAGAGGAGGAGAAGTAGAAGTAGAAGTAGAAAAAGAGAGAGAAAAAATTGAAAACAACCGGAAAGAAGAAGTGGCGAGGGTGCTAGGGTGGCCAGCTTGAATAGGCGAGAAGACGGTGCTGCAGATGCCTACGGCCATACTAGTCTGAAAACGCCCGATCTCGTCTGATCTCGGAAGCTAAGCAGACTCAGGCCTGGTTAGTACTTGGATGGGAGACCGCCTGGGAATACCAGGTGCAGTAGGCTTTTGCGGCCAGCAGTGACTGCTCACGCCAAGCACTCTCCACACCAGAGGCAGGCCAACCTTTTGCTGCTCTCTGCGTCCTCGCCATTCCTCCCAACACTTGCCTGCGGGCTCAACTCAGGCAGGCGGCTTGGTCGGGCCATTCAGCTGCTGCAGCTTTGCCGGGCCTTTGCAACGCAGCACCATTGTGTGCTTTGGCGTGCTGCACTTTGATGGGCACGCCAGCTGGCCCGTGTGGCCGCAAGCCAGTGTGTCGGCAGGACGTTCTCTCTCCTAGCCTGAAGGCGCCGCATGAATGCAAGTTGTGGCATTGGGGCTGGTGTGGAAAGCGAAGGAAGAGAGAGCTGGCTTGCATTGCCTGCCTGACCCTTGTGCTGGCTGTGCTGAGAGAAGTGCGCAGCGTTGCAATGTGGAAAGGCAGCAGCGTGCAGGCGGCAGGCTGGTGTGAGGTAGGCGGGGCTTGCAGTTTTCCTTGAGGAGGTGGAGAAGAAAAAAGAGAGCTCGGTGGGGATGGCATGAAGGGGAGCGAGTATCAGGCATATAGGCTAGAATTAGCAGGAGAAGGAGAGAAAGAGGAGGAGAAGTAGAAGTAGAAGTAGAAAAAGAGAGAGAAAAAACTGAAAACAACCGGAAAGAAGAAGTGGCGAGGGTGCTAGGGTGGCCAGCTTGAATAGGCGAGAAGACGGTGCTGCAGATGCCTACGGCCATACTAGTCTGAAAACGCCCGATCTCGTCTGATCTCGGAAGCTAAGCAGACTCAGGCCTGGTTAGTACTTGGATGGGAGACCGCCTGGGAATACCAGGTGCAGTAGGCTTTTGCGGCCAGCAGTGACTGCTCACGCCAAGCACTCTCCACACCAGAGGCAGGCCAACCTTTTGCTGCTCTCTGCGTCCTCGCCATTCCTCCCAACACTTGCCTGCGGGCTCAACTCAGGCAGGCGGCTTGGTCGGGCCATTCAGCTGCTGCAGCTTTGCCGGGCCTTTGCAACGCAGCACGGTTGTGTGCCTTGGCGTGCTGCACTTTGATGGGCACGCCAGCTGGCCCGTGTGGCCGCAAGCCAGTGTGTCGGCAGGACGTTCTCTCTCCTAGCCTGAAGGCGCCGCATGAATGCAAGTTGTGGCATTGGGGCTGGTGTGGAAAGCGAAGGAAGAGAGAGCTGGCTTGCATTGCCTGCCTGACCCTTGTGCTGGCTGTGCTGAGAGAAGTGCGCAGCGTTGCAATGTGGAAAGGCAGCAGCGTGCAGGCGGCAGGCTGGTGTGAGGTAGGCGGGGCTTGCAGTTTTCCTTGAGGAGGTGGAGATGAAAAAAGAGAGCTCGGTGGGGATGGCATGAAGGGGAGCGAGTATCAGGCATATAGGCTAGAATTAGCAGGAGAAGGAGAGAAAGAGGAGGAGAAGTAGAAGTAGAAGTAGAAAAAGAGAGAGAAAAAACTGAAAACAACCGGAAAGAAGAAGTGGCGAGGGTGCTAGGGTGGCCAGCTTGAATAGGCGAGAAGACGGTGCTGCAGATGCCTACGGCCATACTAGTCTGAAAACGCCCGATCTCGTCTGATCTCGGAAGCTAAGCAGACTCAGGCCTGGTTAGTACTTGGATGGGAGACCGCCTGGGAATACCAGGTGCAGTAGGCTTTTGCGGCCAGCAGAGACTGCTCACGCCAAGCACTCTCCACACCAGAGGCAGGCCAACCTTTTGCTGCTCTCTGCGTCCTCGCCATTCCTCCCAACACTTGCCTGCGGGCTCAACTCAGGCAGGCGGCTTGGTCGGGCCATTCAGCTGCTGCAGCTTTGCCGGGCCTTTGCAACGCAGCACGGTTGTGTGCCTTGGCGTGCTGCACTTTGATGGGCACGCCAGCTGGCCCGTGTGGCCGCAAGCCAGTGTGTCGGCAGGACGTTCTCTCTCCTAGCCTGAAGGCGCCGCATGAATGCAAGTTGTGGCATTGGGGCTGGTGTGGAAAGCGAAGGAAGAGAGAGCTGGCTTGCATTGCCTGCCTGACCCTTGTGCTGGCTGTGCTGAGAGAAGTGCGCAGCGTTGCAATGTGGAAAGGCAGCAGCGTGCAGGCGGCAGGCTGGTGTGAGGTGGGCGGGGCTTGCAGTTTTCCTTGGGGAGGTGGAGAAGAAAAAAGAGAGCTAGGTGGGGACGGCATGAAGGGGAGCGAGTATCAGGCATATAGGCTAGAATTAGCAGGAGAAGGAGAGAAAGAGGAGGAGAAGTAGAAGTAGAAGTAGAAAAAGAGAGAGAAAAAATTGAAAACAACCGGAAAGAAGAAGTGGCGAGGGTGCTAGGGTGGCCAGCTTGAATAGGCGAGAAGACGGTGCTGCAGATGCCTACGGCCATACTAGTCTGAAAACGCCCGATCTCATCTGATCTCGGAAGCTAAGCAGACTCAGGCCTGGTTAGTACTTGGATGGGAGACCGCCTGGGAATACCAGGTGCAGTAGGCTTTTGCGGCCAGCAGTGACTGCTCACGCCAAGCACTCTCCACACCAGAGGCAGGCCAACCTTTTGCTGCTCTCTGCGTCCTCGCCATTCCTCCCAACACTTGCCTGCGGGCTCAACTCAGGCAGGCGGCTTGGTCGGGCCATTCAGCTGCTGCAGCTTTGCCGGGCCTTTGCAACGCAGCACGGTTGTGTGCTTTGGCGTGCTGCACTTTGATGGGCACGCCAGCTGGCCCGTGTGGCCGCAAGCCAGTGTGTCGGCAGGACGTTCTCTCTCCTAGCCTGAAGGCGCCGCATGAATGCAAGTTGTGGCATTGGGGCTGGTGTGGAAAGCGAAGGAAGAGAGAGCTGGCTTGCATTGCCTGCCTGACCCTTGTGCTGGCTGTGCTGAGAGAAGTGCGCAGCGTTGCAATGTGGAAAGGCAGCAGCGTGCAGGCGGCAGGCTGGTGTGAGGTGGGCGGGGCTTGCAGTTTTCCTTGGGGAGGTGGAGAAGAAAAAAGAGAGCTAGGTGGGGACGGCATGAAGGGGAGCGAGTATCAGGCATATAGGCTAGAATTAGCAGGAGAAGGAGAGAAAGAGGAGGAGAAGTAGAAGTAGAAGTAGAAAAAGAGAGAGAAAAAATTGAAAACAACCGGAAAGAAGAAGTGGCGAGGGTGCTAGGGTGGCCAGCTTGAATAGGCGAGAAGACGGTGCTGCAGATGCCTACGGCCATACTAGTCTGAAAACGCCCGATCTCGTCTGATCTCGGAAGCTAAGCAGACTCAGGCCTGGTTAGTACTTGGATGGGAGACCGCCTGGGAATACCAGGTGCAGTAGGCTTTTGCGGCCAGCAGTGACTGCTCACGCCAAGCACTCTCCACACCAGAGGCAGGCCAACCTTTTGCTGCTCTCTGCGTCCTCGCCATTCCTCCCAACACTTGCCTGCGGGCTCAACTCAGGCAGGCGGCTTGGTCGGGCCATTCAGCTGCTGCAGCTTTGCCGGGCCTTTGCAACGCAGCACGGTTGTGTGCCTTGGCGTGCTGCACTTTGATGGGCACGCCAGCTGGCCCGTGTGGCCGCAAGCCAGTGTGTCGGCAGGACGTTCTCTCTCCTAGCCTGAAGGCGCCGCATGAATGCAAGTTGTGGCATTGGGGCTGGTGTGGAAAGCGAAGGAAGAGAGAGCTGGCTTGCATTGCCTGCCTGACCCTTGTGCTGGCTGTGCTGAGAGAAGTGCGCAGCGTTGCAATGTGGAAAGG